>NW_022476026.1:3074-115191 GCF_009193645.1 Aspergillus pseudonomiae | reverse complement strand
TTTTTTTTTTTTTTTTTTTTTTTTTTTTTTTTTCCCTCTCTGACTCTCTTAGTAATCCTTGTCAGAAATAGCACAGGTATGGGTCTGAATGGGGATATGGAATTGGAGTAACTACCTGACTGGCTGCTGAACCATGTGGGTAGAATTGAAAGCCACGGGGATTGAGGAGAATGCGATGAAAGGTGGCTTCGGTGTCCAGCACGTTCACCGTAGCTGCAAACGCCATGCGGTGATCTTCATATGTTTGATTGTTCTTCAATCACGACAATTGTGACCCCTCAGTAAGTGGACGGCCTTGATCCTAGATTGCACTTGTCTTCCTTCTCCCCATGCCCTCGGGTGGAAGTATCACCCGTCTGATCGCATCTTGAAGTCAACCACGTGGTGGTTGAAGCTAAGGAGCTGATGTATCCGATGCGGCCTCTAAGAATGAATGAGAAATGGCTTCATTCCAATTCCTTCGGGATTTAAGTTCCAATTTGATTGCTAATTCCTGGGATCACACCATCGTACGGGGTACAGAGTTCCTAAGGGTATCACAATTTGATCTCCAGTGTATGTACGTTGAAGCAGCCCTGAGATCTAGTACAAGGTAGCGAACATCTCCAGTAGCGTACCAGTAACTAGTACTGAGTACATACATACATACGTCCGTACGGATGTATGTAGTAAGTACCTTCTAGCTTCTCGGCAATGACGGTAATAACCCAGTGGGACGATTTCCGAGGAGATAGAAATCTTACACGCCTCCAAGGGCGATACTAGGTGAGAAACATGCAATTACTTACTTGGTGGCCTTCTTCCTTCAAATACTACTTGTGCTTGCACATCCAATGAGGTATGAACATTCGGATGCACTCCGTATTGCTCTCTCGTTAATAAAGTGTATCCCTTGCTTATGATTTTCCTTTCTGCATTCTTAACTCTGTTTTCTGGGCTCTCCTCATCTAATTCGCTCACCGTCCTGTCGACGCCCTCCTACTAAGTACCAGGTCGTTCGCCTACTATAGGTATGTACCAGGGTCTGCCTCAGTCCGTCGCTTCCACTGGGCTCTGACAGGCGCTTGTCAACCGTCCGTAGTACCCTAGTGGTGGCGATCGTAATTGTAATACGGGAAAACTCTGGGTCTAAATTAGTTTCTGCTAGCTAGCCCGTAACCCAATCATACTTGAATTCTCCGTGGGTGGTACAACCGGGAGCTCCTAAAGAGAGGGTGGTACTGGGTAACCCAACCTTAGGGGAGAACACCGACGGGTAGTAACCTGGTACACCCGAAGAATAGCCCCTGTAAAAGATGGGGCATGAGATTAGAATTTCCGTTTGAGTTAGCGGTGCCGAGCACTTGTAGTACCACGGAGTACTACTAGTACTGTCCTAGGGGAGGAGAAGGGGGGGGGGGGAGCCAAAACCCTTTTATAGCTCACCTCCATAATTTATACCCACGGCTTATCGGTCGCTCGGCTCCGGAAGCTTTCCTGATAAGGCGCCTATAACTTTGAACTATTATAGGATATCGTATCCATCTGCCAAGGTACCCTCACCCTGGGGCGTTTCCCTTCTACACATACACCACTGGGACTTCCCATGAGCACTAAGACATTCGAGACGGCGTAAATAATACCGATTAGTACTGTCGCATCAATAATGTGGGATCCCACCATGCAGGATACTAAACCATCCATAGGCTAGCGGAAATTTTTCCAAGGAAAAGGCTGGACGCCCAGTCGGCAATGATTGGCCAAGCCTCTAATCTAGAGCCCAAGGCACAGGCAGCTGGAGTGGGGCTCTCCGTTCCCCCTCTCCAAATAATCTTGAGCGGAAGAGTGTTCAGTCGGTGGGCAACAAACCTCAGACTAGTCCATACCCCAGTCGTTATCGACAAGCCAGACCCAGACAAATCCCTGCCTGTCATTTTTTTTTTTTTTTTCTTTTCGTTTCTTTTTTTTCCTTTTCTCGTTTTTTTTGCCCTTTTCGCTTTTCTCTTTTTGTTTTAATAGTCAACATTTAATTCTACAGAGCAATATGTAGTACTACTTCCAAAAGAGTCTCTTTCTTTCTTAGCAATCTTGGTACTCTGAGAATACCTAGTAATAGCAATCGTATTTCAAGAGTATCTAAAAGAAATATATAACCACGACACTGCTCATCAAAAAAATATCACCCAACAAAAAAAATAAATATAGGAAACAACAATAAAAAAAAAAAAAAAAAAAAAAAAAAAAAAAAAAAAAAAAAAAAAAAAAAAAAAAAAAAAAACCACAACATCCTGATTATATTGCTACTCTGGCATACTAACTATTCTGGGTAGTAGTAGTCTCTAATAATCGGATCCATCCTCTCGATCAGTGTATGATACTTACATACATTTGTTAGCATGTACTGATGTACAGTATACTCTAGCCTTGTTCCTTCGTTCGTTCTAATATCGGGTAATGCTTTGTAAAACAAGTCCAGATTGATATGTGAATGACTTGAAAAGACGTTAGGCTCAATCCTATCGAATCATCCTCTCTCTGGCATTTGATCCTTTTCACAGTCTTCCAACCTGTACCTCCGTACGGTACGAAAGGTGTACACGAACTGCAGGTAGGGACATGGATTCTCGAGGCACGTATCCATGGAGTATGCAGCCGTTTAAATTACAGAACGCAGAAAATCTCATCCACGAGAGGAAAGGATGAGGCAAAAAACAAAGGGAAAACCGAAAAAAAGGAGTGGTCGCCAAAGCCTAAGATTTTCCATGCTGTCAGCTCCCATTCTTTTTTTTCTCACTTCTTTTCTTTCCATTTTTACTTTTCAGGACCGAGAGTTATTGCCTCATTTCCTGTTCTTATTTTGTATTTCAATCCCGTTTCATAGGCTTCTTTGGCTCGTTATCTCCTAGTTTGTTTTTACTTCTTCCAGTTGTTGTCTCCATACCGGACTAGAACGACATTTAGGACCGACGTTTGTCTGTATCACCGTCGCAGGACTCCACCGATCCCGACAGCTTATTATCGTGGATATTATTATTATTTGATCATCTTTTGGGGGGATTTTCTAAAGTTCCCTTTTGCTTTTGCTACCTTTTTTTTTTTTTCTTTTTTTCTTTTTCTTTTTCTCTCTTTTCTCCTGTCTGTCTGATCCGTGCCTCTGGTGTCTCCCAGTCTATGTTTGACGACAGTCGTTATTATCGTCTGCCTACCTGCCTTGATAATAGGTACAGGAAACCAAACTTACCAGTGGGTTGGTTCTAGTGCGACTTACTCCTACTACTTCTTCCTATATTGCTGGGACTACTTATAATAATAATAATATTTATAAGTAATCAATTTATTATAATTATTATTATTATTATAAGTATTATGCTCCAGCCTCAAATCAGCGACTGCGGTTGCTTTTCCCAATTCGATCCATCGGCCTTCCTGTGACTCGTTGGCCAGAACCTCCCCCAGTCATCGAAACAGCTGCTGCATGCCTTCTCGGATTTAATTTCTGTGACAGTCTCTCCACTTAATCGAGATTTGACTCCTCTCCCGGTCTTTCTTTTTCTCTTTTACGCCCTCCCTTTCCGTCTCGCTTTTCGATCCACTAATTTTCCACTCCCGAGAAGCTGTTTTTATCTATCTACTCCATCGTCTCCATCTTCCTTCCGCCCCCCTCCTATATTGTTGTCTATGTAGTTGCTCGTTTGCATTTCATTTCAACGCCTTCGATGCTTTGATCTCGTTTGAATTTGGATTGTATTGCACACACTCCCCCTTCCGCTTGATCCTTTTGTGCTATACCCACCTTCAATTGTCTTGTTGCCCACTTAGATCTATCGTTGTTTGTTCATCTGGTTTCCCGGTATCCCCACCGTTGTCCGCTCCCCGCTGTCCCTATCAGCGGTTGTCCCGCATCTGAGGGTAGCCTTGAATATCCACGCCTCAGACAGCTGCAGCCATGGCGCCCGGCAGTGGACGAGACTTCAGCTGCTCCTGGGAGCATTGTGGAAAGGTAGTCTTTTTTCCCAGCGCTTCCCGTCCCTTTCCCCCTTGACCCAATCGTACTGATATAAGTAGTCGTTCAATCGCAAGTCGGATCTTTGCCGACATTATCGCATACATACCAACGAACGGCCGTACCACTGTACAGTGAAAGATTGCAACAAGAGCTTCATTCAACGAAGTGCGTTGACTGTCCATTCGCGAACGCATACTGGGGAGAAACCCCATGTTTGTGATCATGAAGGATGCCACAAAGCATTTTCCGACGTAGGCCTTGCCCTTAAACTCCTGTTTGACTATGAGAGAAATGCTGACGCGGCGCAGTCCTCAAGTTTAGCCCGCCACCGGAGGATTCACACGGGAAAGCGGCCGTACATCTGCCAGGAACCAACATGCGAACGAAGGTAGAATCGTATCTTACCCGTACAAATAGCACGAGCGCTAATAACTCCATATAGCTTTTGTCGTAAAACGACACTCACTAAGCACCAGCACCGTTCACACCCTCCCGGCACAGTAACTCGCCCTCCATCCGAGGATGCGACTTCCGAACATTCCTACCAGACACCCGTCCCCGCCTCAGTACCGAACGATCAATATCTCCTTGCTCAACAGCCTTACTACCCCCACGCGCAAACTCCATCCCATGATTTCTATCCACCACCGAGTCTTCCAATAACGCCTGTTCCTGTGCAAGATGCGCCGCCGATTGTAACTCAAAGTATACCGGTATCGTCACCCGTCGATGTCCATCAAGCGCAACAGCAATACATGCAACTCATGCAACAACGGTACGACCCAAGCCGTCAGGGGTACAGTATTCCCCCGGAATTCCAGCAACCCTTTCCCGGTGTTCCTGCTGTGGAAGGTCACCCGCTGATGGTCACCTATCCACATAATTTCCAATACAAGCAACACCAGACACGCATTCTTAACCAACCCGAGGGAACCGACTGGGGCTTCTTGGGAGTGGGTTAAATAGTACTATGGGGACGTTCAAGCCACCAATGTAACCACTAGCCTCCTTTTGCGGCCATCGTGCTCAACCCCTTGGGAGATCCCCAAGATGAGACCAGAAGAACTTCTCGGTGTATTTTGATAGTGTTCCAAAGTGGGAACCATCATACTAACTGTATCGTGTGATGCCTATAACGACAGACTTACGAGCGTTTCGACTTGGCCAGCTTGTTCTATTCATTTTCCCATATACGCGTTGATCTTCTGCTATATTTCCTTTCCTTTTTTTTTCCGTTTTCTTTTTGTGCTACACTGCTTGTGACCAATGATATCACTGCTTATTTCTGCTTCCATTCCTTGCAGCCTCTGCGACTTTTTGGATTGATTCCCCCTGTTTAAAAGGCTAGGGTGAGGCGTTTGTGATATTTGATACCTAAGATGATCTCTTGGCAATCTTTGTGATACGTGTTAGTCTACATTATCAATTTTGATGTGAACAGGACCTAGAGATGTCGCCCTTTATCGGCGGAGATGGAGATGGGTCTGGGTGTATTTATTGAGGTCTAACTAATTCGAGAACTCTCTCTCTTCTGGACGAGGATCTGATATGTGCCTAAGGCAGCAGTCGGAACCCCACCTGCCATTGCGTGCTTTGCCCTTTTACACCCAACTATCAGTACCAGCTACTACTTACTATCGACTAAACGTGCTGAAGTCTGGAGCACGACACAGAAGTAAATTCTTACCAGTCAGTGGCTAGTGGGGTTTTCATTTTACTGGGATGACTGATAGTAAATCCGATACTCGCTCAATTAGTCTCATTCGCTGCCAACGTCAGCCAAGGATCGACAGTCGGAACGGTCAGTGACTCCACTCAGATAGCGTGTGCAGCCATGTCCATTCAGGTCGCTGAACATCTCGACATGTATAGAACTAGCGCGAGCTAGTGCCCCTGGACGAAAGGCCGTCAAACTTCTTGAACAACACACTATTCGATGCCACCACCACCTGCATGTCGAAGTACGATCGACCCTACATACCTGCACCGTTAACCGGTTTTCCCTTTGGTCAGGCCACACCTCCAGCGTGTATAGAGCCATTCCTGGGAAATACTAGGGGGCAACCGCCGGAAAGTGAGCAATCAGATCATCATGGATAAAGATTCCGAGGTAGGAACCTTGGTTTCCGAGCGGCTATTCCACTTTCTTACTATTTTGGTCCGGCTTCACCCACTCATTCGATCAGGGGAGATGACTAATGCGGGTCAGGTTTCGTTAGTGAAATTACCGAGGACAGCGAGGTCTCCATCTGTTACAGCAGAACAAGTGAACAACACCTCCTACTTGAGTCGGGGCCACTTAGTCCCTGCACTAAGGCGCTGGTCCCGATATCCTCCTTTTAGTACTCCGTAGTTGAGCTTTGGTACCGAGATGAAGCAGCTAATAGCCCACTAACCCACTAGCTATCGGGGGATTACACCAGGATCTAGCAGCCATGACTGCATTGGATGACGACGACGACAAGAATCCCTGGTCATCACAAGATGAATGCCTTTGTCCGGCTTATGTCCTCAACCTTGGCGTCTCGACTGCGGGGTTGATACGTCTACTCTTTCACCCTGCTTTTGATAAACCGCCGTGGGTTACTTATCCGTAGGTACAGCATGATACAATACAGACCTTTTCCAAGTAGATATGGACGCAGTCGACTCCATATAGTGAACCAATACTCCAGATAGAGAACAAGGTATCCTATGGCTCTCTCTCTCTCGGATATGGTTTATCCGAACACGAAAGCAATCTATATTGAATACAAGGGTCCCCATACCACCCTCCCGAACCGAAACCTCACCCAACCAACAGAAACGATAGTATACAAAACCCTTCGCACGAAGAAATTGGGGAGTTGTGCCGGTTTTCCACGGAGCAACACAATCCGCCTTCCCGCGAGGCGCTAGAACACGGCACTCAGGGGTAGCTAAGTGACCAAGAAAGGGTCACTGGTCATATCATATTTTCTGCTCAAGAAAAGAAAAGAAGTGGCCTAGGAGCTTGGACCAAGAAGGAGTCTGAGGTAGAAACCGTACCACTGCTACGAGCATACAACCACCACCCAAGACAAGAGGACAGGGCATACAGTGGCCGGTGCAGAATAGACTTCAAGGGAACCCTCGCATAACCCACCTTGTTCCATGGTACAAACATCATCACTTACCTGTTCTGAATTTGACGTTCCCTACTGGAATGGTAAGGTTTCCCAACAGTTTGGACGCCCGTAGAAAATTTCCTAAACGCCTGCAGTTGCCTCCTCATTGGGACTTTTCGCCCCATGGAATGCATACTGCGAGTGATTCATGTCTGGTTGCCTTGTTTTTTTGCCTCTCACGGTCTTCGTTTGGGATGTACTGTACGAGGCTGTATCATACAGTCAGGGTTCACAGAGGCATGCATCAGCCATTGACCTTGTCTTTGAAGTATATCAAGGCATGAATAAATACACTATACCTCCCAGACTCTAAAACCAACGCCAGCAAGTTATCAACTCTTGATGAATTATCTTATTTCCTCCATTGACACAGAGAGCAAAACGAACAATACCTTCAACCTCCCATCCGCAACCCAGCTTGACAGTCTAAAAAGAATCAGATCCTATTCTTCTTTCGGTGTCACTGACGACGAGCATCCAGATGATCTCCCTATCTAGACCAGTCTATCAGACAGTGGAGCACCAAATCCATTGACAGACGTGCGGGAAACCAGCCAGAATGCTGCCCATCGGGGAATTAGCGGCTCATTTTAGCTGTGGGGCTTGTGGCGGTGACTTCCTCTCTCTGGGGTGAAGTCTGATTGTGTCTGCGTGTGTGCAGAGCATAGGCAACTATGTTAGCTGACCGTGATTTTTTCCCAGTAGCATGTCATACCTATATAAGAGAAGCGTATAGGTATCCAGGTGTATGCGTAGTGCATGCTACCTACCAGATGATATGGGTCGTCAACTAATGGAAGTCACCGAGATGCAACGAATACATCACAAATCAACTTCAATCTCCATACCCACGGAAGAACCCAATAAGGTTGACCGGAATAAACTCTCTCATGGGTCAAAAAGCGTTCAATATGATACAGTCAGTTTAGCACACCGAAACAACTATTGCCTTTCTCAGCCTAGCGAAAAAGATCATGAACAGTGGAGGTCTCCATGCTAGACTCCCCCCATCCGCGGATATTCATTGCCGTCCAAGTTTCGTTTCCATTTCCTCTGAGATGAAAATGAAATGGAAGATCAACACCGACAGAGTGGGCCAAGAACCCAACCCAACCAGTTCGTGTCTCCCGACCAATAACGGAGGGCCCACTGGAGGGCAAAGGCAAAGCCTTCAAAGGGGTTGCTGTTGTTGTTATTTCTCCTGGTTATCTCCGGGAGTGGATCCTTTACGTACGGCGTACCGGTGCCGTAGTATTCCAGCGCTCTTGGGACTAGTTTAGTAGTACTACCCAAGATGAGCCTAGTTCGATGTTCTACGACTTTGAATCTGTACAGCACACACGTCCATGTCCACACCATGTCCACACCTCCCACACTATCTGGATTGGGATAATTTTGGGAGGATTGACACTTGGTCTTAGGTAAGAAGACGGGAACAACTGGCCAATAAAAAAGGAGGTATTAGTCACTTCTCGTCGTCCTCTCGTGTTCTTCATCCTTGCTAATAAATCTTCATCCTCGGTAGTTTCCCATTCCGATACGCCGGAATCCCCTGCCTCGCATAGTAACCACTAGGATCAATGTCCAACATGCGCATATCCATCCATAGAGCCCCGTTATTTGTAGGCACATGGCGACTCAGTTTCTAGCTTAACATGAAGTACTACAGAGTACATCTATTCAAAGAACCCGAACGATCACTATACTACTTCGGGAAATTTTAAACGAACGCATGATACATTTTAGGGCGAATGTCAATGGCATACTTGTGGATGACAGACTCAAATACTAGTCTCCGCCGCGTCGCTTTTATGGACGATACGGCTTTTCATGGACCATTTTCCTGATGTGGCAGGTGACTAAATACACGACTCTGGACAGTGGCACTAGCATTTTGTTCTATCATCTCGTACTTTTCTTGGATCATTGGTGAATGGGATGGCATGGGGGGGGGGGGAATTATCCCGACAGAAACACGTCTAGATTCAAGCGGGTATGACCTGTGTCAGGCAATGGGTCAATGGCAAGCACCTCGTTTAGTTTCTAAACCAAATAACTCGATGTGCTGAGATCTTGTGTCTAGACTTCGATGGGTATTCGCGGATTAACAAACTCTCGACTTCCACCTCATTTCATACGAACATAACACCGAGAATCTCCGTTGGTCCGTTGCCTGTCCCATGTCTCTGATTGACATAGCCGTCGGACAGTAATTGTCCAGTAGCCATGGAGAACTAGGGTAAACTCGACATGGCGACTAATGCGATCGGTACATGACGGTCCTGCAACTGAAAACGAATCGCGATAAACGCATAACAGATACACTACAGTAAGGGACGGACTCCCGACAAACTCAAGCCATGTATTTTCTAGAGGCCGGATACAACTTACATACCATGGGCCTTAGATCCATACTTGCGACTCAGGTATGGAACTATCTGTTCAAAAAGAGAGGACAATGTCTGGACCTTTGTTCTAACAAGCTCTTTCCCTGTCCTCTGTCTCCTGGTGTCTCTGTTTAGCTTCTGTGGTGATTGTCGATCTGGTTTTCCTAGGATCCCTCTACTCTACTCATCCCTTCGAGGAGAATGCACTGTGCCAGGAGCTGTTCTTCATATCCCTGAGGGATCCACCGATGGTTGTTCTTTCACTAACCGGAACTTTTGCTTTTGGTTGAGTGAAGGTTCATGTGCCCTATTGGCTTAGACTGTGACTGAAAGGGATTTGGTTATACCAGGGCTTTCTTCTAGTTTCATAGTCGCCTTGAATGCTCGGGGATACATCACTTCGGCGTGATGATTCCTTGGCTCTATTTACGTATCCTAGAATGCTATCGTTCGTAGTCAGTCTAACATTGTACTGAAGTATATCCAACGCAGTAAGTACATAATCGCTTTGTTGAGATCAGTAGTACTGATTCACAACAGTTTACAGTATCGAATGGCATAGCTCTATGGAACCTACTGCCCGCTAAATGAGTATACAAGCGGGAAGATACATAACTCCATTCATATACCATACATCTAGCATCACATATCTATATCCATACCCATAACCCGGTGTATATATGTACTGTACTGGAAGTCCGCCAACCAAAACCAAGACCAACGAAACTACCAACTCATCACGCCCCGTTCCCGATCAAAGCCTCCCCTAATCTGTTCCGGTTTTACCACCTTCCCCTTCAACACTGTGTACCGGACGATATTCTCACAGTCCTCTGGACGAACGCGCGCCAGCCAGATACCCTGCGCCGCACCTTCCTCTCCCTCCGCCGATGTCTCCTCTTTGCCGTCCTGTTTGCGGTACCACTCCAAATCGCGACGGCGGTACACAATCACATTCGCAGAATACTTGTGACCCCCAACGTGGCTGATGAAGTAGATGCCGACGCCGCCGGGTCGCTCGTCATCGAGATCGCGGTACAATCCCAGCGGGCGCAAGTGGCGTTCGAATTCCTTACGGAGAAGCGGCGCAGACTGGCCGCAGCGGGCGTCCCGCGTGCGCTGGGAACAGAGAAGGATCACCGCGGCGTGGGGACAGGGACGCGAGCGGAGGGGCGTCTGCGATAGGAGGTCTGCGATGGGTGGTGGTGGTGGCTGTTGTGGTTGGTCGTCTGATGTGGGTGCGGATACTGGCTCCGGGAGAGCCCCCAGGGGCGTCGTGGTGGTGGGCGCGGGATTGACAATATATTTGATCAGGTCAGAGGCCAGGGCCGGCGTGACATGGTCAACAATAGTGAAGCTGGGTAGGAGCAGGACGGTTGTCGGTTGTTTTCCCGAGTCGTGGTGGTGGTATTCGTCCGGCACGGGCATGTTGGAGGCCGACAGCTTCAATTTCTTAATATCATCATCATCATCACTCCATCAGTATTATACTAGCTTTTCGAGTGGTAGTAGTTTGTCGATCGCGACTTACCCCATTACTGGGCTCCAGGCCCCCCTTCTCAATCGCTTCCATCACACTGCCTTCTTCGTCCGCGACATCTCGTACCCAGTCTGTTTTCCCGGTCGCGACGAGCAGGTGTGTCGACCATCCGTTGACGTTCCCGTACAATGTATCTTCCTGGTCCACGTCGAACTTCGCCGGGTACCGAACGGTACATGAAGCGCAGTCGTGGAGACATTCTTCTCCGTCAACGGCGGGGTCGACCTTCGTGAATAGCGTGTCGGGGCTTGGAGCTGTTCGGAAGTCTTCCGCTGCCCCGGAGTCTTTGGGCGACCCCGACGGAGTTGAGAAGAGAGATGTGCCGCGTCGCCAGAGAGCCTGCATCGTGTGGGGGGAAGATATGGGGAAAGGAGGGGAAGGGTGGAAGAAAAAAAAATACACAGTTGGGAGTGACACAGTTGCCCTTTTGGAAAAGCAGATCTTATCAATCACCAACGCCAAGCACGGAATCCTTTCCGATCTGCACCGTTAGGCTACGAATAGCGCCTGGCCTGATTGGTTGGCTATTATCAATCTTCTCTCCAGATCAGGTCATTCGCATGGAATTCCATGGGGATGTTTAAGTAGTAGTAACTATGGATCTAGTATTCATAGAATAAAAAAGCTAACGGGATACATTCTACATTTATTTGGGTAGTTTCTCTCTGTTTCATTTTCAGTAAAAAGGAAAGTGCGCTTTCATTATTGTAATCCAATTGGGTTATCCCAAAAACTTTTCACGCTCTATTAAAATTAATCGCATAGGGCAAATCAGAGGGCCCATGGGTATCTACCAAACGAATAACGCTCCCTGCAGAACTCCCCGATACGTTCGACTGGACCCGCCTAAGCGATCGTATGGATGGCGTTCGGGGCGTCGCCAGCCGATGCCGGTCAACGTTTCTCGACCAGACAGGGGACCTCTGGTTCTGCCTTCCTGACGTAGTAGTGTAGGTGGAGCGGCGTTCCCACATCGATGCATTAGAAGGTTGCAAACTGTTGCTCCGGCTTCGCGACAACGCCTCACTATCATCGCGGAAGTCCATCGTGTCAGTCTCCCCTTCCTCGTCCGAAGGTCCAATGATGGACTCGCTCTCGCCGTGAGAGCTTTCGGCGTAAATATCGTCCATAATGTGCGTATCAAGCGACTTCATCCCCCTAAGCAACTCAGCAAATATATGCATCAGATCCCGAAACTCCGTCTCGTGAAGCTCGTGCGGCGAGAAGCGCGCGCGTTCGTATAGTGCGATGAATTCTGCCCCAATCTCGGGCGGTTTGATGACGTCCAGACTAGTAAGGTGTTGCAAATATTCCCTCAGACCCATCGACGCCGGTCGCCGTAAGATGTCTACCACTCGCGTGTCCGGGATTGATTGTTCCGCGCCGGGGGACGAGGGGTCAAACGAGCGGGTCGCTGTCAAAAAGGGGTCGGGGGGAGCAAGAGAGACCGCTTTCGCCTCGATCAGGTTCGGGAGTTCTTGGATGACCGTTCGGTACGGCAGGTCGGGCAGATCGGGGGATGCAGGAGAAGACCATCCGGGGTGTTCTACAAGGCCCCACGGGGGGCGGTCGCGGTCTATCAAGAGCATGGGGTAGTCGGCGAAGGTATCGCCATCTGCAGCTGTGTCCCTTGGCCTAGCTTGATAAGCAACAATCGCGCTGCGAGCAAGCCCTTCAACCACTAGCCGTCTCACACTCTTTCCGACATCTTCTTTCTCTATTGGGATCCATGCTTTGGGGATTCCTGCCAAGGCGCTGCGATTGGTATAGATCCGCGTTGCGTATATCAGCGCCGCTAATATAAAAGTCACGATGTAGCCACCGCTAATGATAAAGATATTCGTGAGTCGCGAGGTTACGTAGCACTGGTAGATCGCGTCGGCTGGGGTCAGCACTATAAGACAGAAGAGGACGATAGAGAGAACGATAAAAGTAGTGTAGTTGAGGATGCGATAGATATTCCAGGCCATAATATCGAGCGCATCATATTGCGCATCGCAGCCCGAGCTCGTCGCTGCCTCGACCGTCTATGATCATGACAGGAAGTACTTCAAATGGGAGTCGCTGTGGCCGACCGAGAGGGGGGGAGTCACGTGCAAGACGGAGTCCAACTAAATTAAGGGGCCGTGTCTAGAACGGGGAGTTCTTATACTGCGACTCTACTTCGTACGTTAAGCTCAAAAAGCATCGCCAATTTGATATGGGAGGGTAAAAACGAGGGAGGGGAAGAACGATATGGCTTACACATATGCAGTGGCCTCTGTTCATAAAATACTAGCTATAAATCTATATGTATGTGCATGGATCTGCTCATGACTGATCCCTTAGTCGTCAGCAATTGCTACCTCGTCTTCCCATTGCGCTTTGAGGGCCTCTCCACGAGCCCGGCGGATAACCCTTTCAATGCCGTCCAGACCCTTCTTCAGTACATCCATCTTAGGTCCGTAACTCAGACGGACGAAGTGATGGCAAGGGCTGTCGAACAGGTCTCGTCTCTTGGCAGGGTTCAGGTCGAAGAAAATACCAGGCACCACAATAACCTTCTCAGTCAGAAGGGCGTTGAAGAAGTTCAGACCGTCGGAGATGTTAGCCTCTGCGGGAAGAGGGGGTTCCAAGGCAGTCAGATCAAGCCAAATGTAGAAGGTGGCCTGAGGAATATCCTTGATACGGAATCCGATCTCGTTCAAACGCTTCACAACGAAGTCTCTCTTTTCACGGAAATGATGCTGAAGAGCCTTCATCTCTGCGCGTACAAGGGACGGCTCAAGCATGGGAATGGCAGCTTCCTGGAACGGCACGTTGGCACCTCCATCCAGGTAGGAACCAGCGGAGCCCAGGGCATCAACGAATTCCTTGGGGCCGACAATCCAGGCGATACGCCAACCAGGCAGGCGGAAACGCTTGGTGAGACCGTCGATGAGCAACACATCTGCCAGGGTTAGCATGCGAGAATCATCTATAGCTTCCGAGTGTTGACCCACCGTCTTGGTTGACATCCTCCACATTCGTAGCACCACTGAGAGTCGTGCCATCACAGTCGGTGGTGTAGTTGTAGCCTCCATAGAATTCATCCAAAATCAGCGTCGCGCGATCCCTGCAGATGTCTTGGATCTGTGCCAGCTCCTCGCTGGAGACAAAATGTCCGGTCGGGTTACGGGGGTTCGAGGTTAAGAGGACCTGGGTACCACGGGCAATTTCCTCGGCGATCTTGTCGGGGGAGATATGATAATGGTCGCTCTGGGAGAGGGGAATGGGAATAGGCGCGATCTAAAAGATAATTTGTTAGCTATCGCGACACATATCAAGTCTACTAGCAACCCCGCACGTACATTCTTGAACAAACTCAACATCTCCGAGTACGCAGAGTAGTCGGGAATGGGGAAGGAAAGGTACGAATTGCCCAGAATGGCTGCGATTCGAATCAAACCCGCCCGTCCACCGGGCACAATGCAGACATTTTCCCAAGTGTACTGGCTCTCTTTGCCCTGTCGGTAATGCTCATTGTACAGCCGAGCGACAGCAGCACGGAGGGGCTTGATACCGGCCGTGGGGCCGTACTCACGAGCAGCAGAGGTGATAGGAATACTCGTCGGGCGGGGGAAACTGCCTTCGATCTCATCATCGGCTTCGGGGGCACCTTGGCCCAGATTCGCCCATTCAGCTGGATTTTCTGCGAAACCGTGTTCTGTCGCACGTTCCGTACACCAGACGACACCTGTCGAGGCACGCGAGGCATCGAGGCCGGCGTGAGGACGGTGACCTTCGTGAGCGCTTCGAAATTGACGATGGGTTTCCGATCGGAGTTCTGAATAAGAAGGGAGTATTGTTAGAGAACATGTGTATGATTAATTGGCCTTCTTTCTTTTTTTGTTTTTTTTTTTTTTTTTTTTTTTTTTTTTTTTTTTTTTTTTTTTTTTTTTTTTTTCTTTTTTGTTTGTTGAACCCCTCATTCCGCGGTTTCTACAACATCGTCGATCACAAACGTGCAACCCCAATCAAAAACTTGTATCAAGGAAGAACGCACCATTCTCCGACAACTCCTTGCCTAGGGAGAATCGCCTGTTGGAAGGGCGCAAAATGCTCACGCGGCGGCCAGAGAACGACATGTTTGCTGCTTGGCAACAATATCAATGTTGATACGGAGGACAAAAATAGTTTAGCAGATTGATGCGTGTCTTGGCTTTCTCGTATGTATAAAACCAACGACGCCAAGGATGCGTGCGATCTATACGTAGAAGAAAAAGAAAGCAAGGGGGAAAAGAAAAGAGACGTCAAAGTAGGTGACAGTCTGTCAGGGTTATCGACCGCGTCAAGCGCTGTTAAAAGAGAGAAAAAGAAAGAGCACACGGCAAGCTGAATGGTTTTTAAGGCTCTCTCTCAGGCATCACTCTCACCCTCTTGTTTTGACTTTGGAGATTCAGCCCAACCCCAAAGTACTAACATTCGAACCAATGATAGAAAAGGAAAGGTGAAATTATATCCCGCACTTGCGAATCCCTCAATATAGAACAAATACTAATCCCAAGACCCGTTGGGCTCCTATTCGCCTCTGGAGGGTCGATCACCGTCAGCCCTGAACGCGCACCACTTGAACAAAGATTGGAAATGCCTCATGAACAAACAGTATTGCCCCTTATGCCGTGGTTACTGTTACTATTATTATTCCCTGCTTACTTCCAGCCTTCAACGGAAGAGTTATCGGCACGGAAGTCCGTTTCGATCGGATCTGAAAAAGCGGTCGAGATGCCGACGGTCTGGATTGGATCCCGACCAGGGAAGTAGAAGCCGGTGGGGCTCCTTCGGATTCCATCCGATGGGTGGCTATAGGTACTCCTTATATCTAATTACCTTAACAGAGTACTTATGTACGATAGAACGGAGAGTGCTTGCCTCACTTGTCCTGGGGAAATTAACTCATAGAATTAAACAATTCGCCTAGTCTATACCAGCCCACCCAACCCGAGCCGAAACACACAAAGCCCAACACAAAATAGCGCTCAAACTCGCGACCAAGTCTAACAGAAGTGCCAGCCTTGGAAATACAAGTTCACTATACATCTCATCTCTTATAAACTGGAAATTGGTCTGTTCGACGGAACAGCGGTATACGTACATCATGCAGTCATTGCCCGCGGATAGGGACGGAAGGGGCCCGAACAAGAATAAACAAAGTCAGTCGTCATAAGCATCTCACCCGACAAAAGAGCTCCGGATAAAATGCACATGGTCAAGGTGAAGATAAACATAAATCGGCTTCCGGTAAAACACCCCGAAGAGGTTGGAATAAAGGAAGAAAAACGAAGAGAATAGAAAGAGAAAGAGAGAAAACGGAGAAACAAAGTACGAAGGAAAAACGAAACCAGCCCTTTCTCTTCCCCTTTGTTCGTGGATGAAACAATGGCTCCTTAATAGTCTCAAGCCAATCCAGTTGGAAATGAGCTGTAGAGAACCTGATGACAACGCCGGCAACTTCTTAAATAGACGCCCCTTTTTTTCCTTCCATCTCCGTAGACAACCAGAGCGAAAGGGGGAATTCAAAACAGCAAAACAAAAGGCGAAAAATAATAATAAGTAAAATGAAGAAGATGAGAAGAGAAAAAAGAGTATAGTAACAACATGGTAATGAGCACGCCACCTCGGTTATATTGCGTTTAGTTCTCGACTGCTTGGCAATAGAGTTGAATCTCTCCAACTTGACCTCTGGAAAGCATATCACGGTGTTGCTCCCGCCATTCCATGAACGCCAATTGGACGGCCTCGTCGCTGTCAATGGTGACGAAATCTCCGTCCTCATCGCGGTAGCGTAACCTGACCGACTTGCTGCCTATGGATAGATTGGTGAACCGGGCCAGTTTCGCATCTACTCGGTCTGTGAGGGAGCGGAACATGATGTTGCTGGCAATCACTAGAGTGACATAGTTATCATCGAAATTAACCTTCGCTTTAAGTTGCGTCGGCATGAGAGGTTCCTCCTCTGGTTCTTGGCTCAGCGGAGATGTGGGCTGATCTGACACAGGCTGATTCATTCGAGATTCAGAGTACTGGGGCTCATGGAAATGCGTGGGTTGTCCGTTGGGAACATTTCCGTTTCGGCTAGGTAGAGTGGTGTTGGTTGGTGAATTGGCTTGACTTCTATTAACAGGCGCCTTCATGCTAGCCATATGAGCAGGGATCGGTGGAACGGGCACGTTGTCGACCGTCTGCATTGTGTGTGCGCCCATGTACCGACGCGATTCAGGGTTGTGGTGGTGTATATCCGGGCTACTCGCAGAACGCATCCGCTGAGCCATGCCATTAGAAGTGCCGGACATAGGAGGTAGTGAAGGGCGCTGAGCGCCTCGCCCATTAGGTGCACTGCTAAAGTAGGGATTCGAGTTCGAGCCATCTCTAGAAACCCCGCGAGATAATGCAGGCGCAGTATACCGATTGGGCTCTTCGTTCCATGTACTACTTGAAGTGGGCTGACGGCCGTACGAATAACCAGCAGTAGACTGCGAGCTTGACCTTGTGGATGGGGTTTCGGCAACAGGCGAAAAGTAAGAGTTAGCGTTTCGCTCGGCTGGCGACATACTACCACCAGGGAACTGTGTATGCACAGAAAGGTTCGGGTCTGGCATAGGGAAGCGAAACTTGTTTGACAGGGGCGGGCCAGAACCACCACTACCCCCGGTTGCGGATCGCGTCCGGAGACTAGTGCTTGATGCATTCCGACTCATAGGAAACTCGGAGAAGAAGCCTGCCTCCTTAGTGGCCTGTTCATCGCCATCATGTTCAAGGTACGGATTGGGCATGTTCGCCATATTCCTCATGTACGTAAATTCTGTCTCGGATGTACCGGTGTTCCGTGCGCTGCGGTGCTCTGCTTGAATTGCACGTTGGTTATCAATGTCCCTGTACCATTTGCGCATGGCATCTTCATTTTGGTAGCGTATGATGAAGTTGTCCACTACGCCCGGATCACCTTTCCAAAAGATTTGAATACGATAAGAACCTGTGAAACAGTGTCAACCCAGCACAAGTCTTCTTGAGAACCCAAGGCAGCCCCATACCTGGCTTCTGATAACAAGCTATATCCGTCACGTTTGCCATGTAAATGCGACCCTTAAGCTGCAAACGTGGTTTCCCTCTCACAGTAGTAGATGGCTTATCTTTACCGACCATCAATTTCGTTTTCTGTTTGTTTGGATTGATATCTTTGCAGCAAAGGAGGATGCGCTCAAAAAGGTAGATGTGGTACTAGACTCGGAAGGAAAAGTCAGTAATCATGTGCTCCACAGTGGAATCTTTTCCACTCTTAAGCCCCAGAAGATGTGTAAGGTTATGTTTAGGCACATGAGCCTGACCGGATGATGAGGGGCAAGGCGTTCTGATCTGTGGGCATGGATGTAGCCATTTTATCGGCCAGGAGGAGTCATAGTAGAGCAGCATGGGCAGGATGGATAGAGTTCATGGGTCGGAAATATCAAAACAGTGTCTAGGCGGGAACAAACCTCTCTTTCTGAATCCTTGCCATTGTCTCCCTTCAAAACAGTGAATGTACCGAACCGAAGCAAGTCACCAAACGATTCTATTTTAAGCGATTTCCAATCGTCTACTCGTTCGTCTAGCTCTGTGAATGCCGAAGCCAGGTGTTCTTTGTCAATAGCATCGTTTGCAGAATCAAGGACAGATTGAATAGAGTCGATGGCACGGGTAATATCCGTCTGCAGCTCTGGGTTTTCAGTCTGCTTGCGCAGTTCCTGGGAAACAAATTTAGCACATCGCGACCGACGATGGCTCTGAGAATGACATAAAATACTCACGGAAAGCATCAAAGGATATTTGGTGAGCCGCTGGAAAGGCTTGACAAAGAACCCATTAAGCGTTGAGGGTTGGGCCACCATCTGCTTCAAATCAATAGTCCTCGGGGCTGTATGAATTCTGTCCCATTCCTTCAAGCAGACTTCGTCGCAACGCATTTGGTTTGCGATAAACGGTTCATACTGCCGGAAAGCATCTTCGTGTTGGATAAACAACTCGCCCCAGTTTTGCCTCTCTTCCGGCAAGGCATAATGTTGCTCAATCCGAATCAAGAATCGTTGGGCGAAATCAAGGAGATTGTTCAAATTCAAAAAGATCTGATGGCTAGGGTCGCCGGTAAGAGCCCCGGTCTCCTCCAACTCTTTCTTAAGTGCTTGTAGATTTTGAAGATGGTGAACATAGTCGCGCTCCGTCTCCAATAACTCCTTAAGAATATGCTCCCTCTTGGTAAGTTTCACAGTTCCTTTTTCCGGGACGCGCGATGAGACATCGGACGTTCGCTTCAGCTGACCCTGCATTTCTAGAATGTCCAACACACGGTTCACCA
This sequence comes from Aspergillus pseudonomiae, assembly GCF_009193645.1. Classification (NCBI taxonomy): domain Eukaryota; kingdom Fungi; phylum Ascomycota; class Eurotiomycetes; order Eurotiales; family Aspergillaceae; genus Aspergillus; species Aspergillus pseudonomiae. The sequence continues at coordinate 95,786 of NW_022476026.1, read as the reverse complement.
TCTTGATCACTTTGATAAAACCAGTTGTACTCTCACCATACAAGTCGGTGATGAGGAAGCAGTCTTGTTGAGGAAAGCCCAGCTCTTTCAGAGATGCCTGTAGGAATTTGAAGGTGGCAGCCTTAGGACGTTTTGCTTCGGGGACCTTTTCAGGATCGACCTCGAGGACCTCTTCAGGGCTTGAGGCGTTGTAGATGGTCAACAAGGGGTACCCTTCCCGGAGGCAATTCCATAGCGACGCCACAGGGTCGGTATTTCCCTGTGCGAGATCCTCTTCATCCATCTCTCGTAAGTGCGATTCGAAGGTCGGGAGTTCCGCGAGGCGCTTCTTGAGATTGACGCAGCTTTGATAGATCGACTCACCGCCGCGGCGGTTGATGATATTGTCCTCGGCGATAGGACCGCTTGTCATGACTGCGGTCTCCGCCATTTCGACTGCCGGTCGACTGGGACCGTGCGGGGAAACACCGACAGCTGTATGGGGAAGATGGTTCAAATCTGCGCAGCAGACCAACGAAGGAAGCGAGTGGACAGAGACGATAGATGTGGTTGTACAAGAATCACGTCGAGCATGGATTACGGACTGCGAGCCGGTGGACCGATGCGGGATGGATGGCGCAAGCGAGCAGCTAAGGAGTGAGTGGAGATAGTGGTATGTTAACTATCCCTAAAGCTGAGTCAAAGGACGGTTCCGTGTCTCGACCTTCTGTAGGTTTGGTTTTAGAAAAAGGAAAAAAAAAAAAAAAAAAAAGGTCAAATGTATAAATACCCTAGTCTAGGAGGATCGAGCGACTGTCTGTTCTTTTCTAAATTTTCTTTTGTATTTCTTTTTTTGCTTTTTTTGACCTTCTTTTTTTTTCACCCAAAGGTCAAAATTTCTGGCCCTTGCTGGCAACAGCCTCCAAAGACCGGGAAATTTGGGAGGGTTCAACGATAGAAAGGGTGAGTGTGGGGTTTGCCGCTGCAACCAGGCAAGCGTAATAGAAATCCAGAAGGAAAGGATCAAGAACCGTCTTCTGGTGTAAGGCTTGTAGTTGAATAGTAAAAATTGGAAAATAGTCAACAAGGAGTGCAAAGCGCAGAGTAGAAAGAGGCCAGAAAGAAAGAAAGAACCATCAAGATCGATCAGTATGAGGGATGGCAAGAGAAAGGAGACATAAGAGGGAGGAAGAAGAGGGAGCGAACGAGCGGGAAAGAGACTAAGAGAGAGAGAGAGAGAGAGAGAGAGAGAGAGTCCAGGCCACCAGCCAGTAAGGAAGTGATGTGGTTCACTTGCCAGATCGGGGTAGCGCGCGTCAGGCTCCTTAAGTTGGCTGGTGAATGTTCAATTGCTTTAGTGGTTGAAAGGGGGCATCAGGGGAGAGAGGGGGAAACACAAGAGATGGTGGAGTGGAGGGGCCTAAGGGCATAGTACTACAAGTACTAGTAGTATTTCGCTCTACATAGTACTCTAGTCTAGTGCCCAAGTCAGTTAGTCTACTGTACGACGGGAAGTATGTATGTTGTTGTATCTACTGGGAATGTATGTCCAGGATGAAGTATACTACATACCTTCCAACAGTAGTTAAGAAGTTTAGCACATACTTCAACCTCTGACTGGCCAGTAGGGCCCTTGTTCACCTACATAAAGCACATTAATAATAGAAGAGGGGGGCGCAATATGACCTTGAAGTCTTCCTGGTATGGTGGGTGAATTTCAAACTGGAGACCAGTGCAAAAGCCGGGGTTGGGTTCACAATCCCATTCCTTGTCTGAGATCTTCCCAGGTTTCCAAATGACCGACAGTAGGGGCTGGGCATGAATATCGGATGCACATCAGGTTGCATGGAGACTCATCTCTTACATGAAGTGTTTGAGATTTTGACTAGTCTGAACTAGCGCGATAATTAGGCACGGGTCATATTATGATTTTCCCTGCCGAAGTATCAACCACTTTTGGGTCCATTTACGAAGTGGGGGGCTCAGTCAGTAAACAAGACTTTTTACAGCCGCTGTCATCAGAAGTTGTTCAATCCTGGTGTGATGATACTTACTACACCTCCAACATGATATCTTCTTCTTTTTCTTCTTCTTCTTCTTCTTCTTCTTCTTCTTCTTCTTCTTCTTCTTCTTCTTTTCTGTCTCTCTTCTTATTCTCTTTTTCAATATTTATGGACCTAGTTTTCTTTAATTTTAAAATTTTTTAATTTTTTTTTTTTTTTTAAATAAAAAAAATTTAAATAAAAATATTATTATTAATATTATTATTATCTTCCTTGATCAACCCCTGCAGAATGGGGCAAGGAAGGAGGCGTCGGGGCGAGATGAGGGAATATAAATAGAATTAAATTGAATTGAATGATTGTATCTTTTGTTCAGCCCTAACCTATTATCTTCAGATCCAATTAGAGTATTCATGTGACAAGTTAGTAGCATCTGTACCTTGCACAATTGACTACTCTGTACAAACCACAGGGAAACTCAGCGCCGAACCAAAAATGCCAACAAACAACAGTAAAACCGATGGAATCCAATTGAGTCCTAGGGCTATGGAGTACTGTCAGAAGTAAGACGCGGAATATTGTCTTAGGAGCTAAATTGATCTTCTTCACTTCTGACGGTGGCTGGTCTCTGCTAAAAGAGCAGTTTGCGGGTGTTGTTTACCCTTTTGAGACCATAATAGCGTATCTACTCAGGCTATATACATACAGCAAGCAAGAGCAACCGAAATGACATCGTCCGTCACCTGCCAGATGTGAGTATTAGTAGAAAGTAGGATATGAGGTTGGTCGTGACAGATGCTCCTCAGACAAAGTTGAACAACTGTTCAATCCATCTATTCCTTGAGTTTCTCCAGATAACTCGGGTGGAACCTGGGACAAGCACATTGTAACCGTTGCTTGCTATTCTTTCTTGTTTTCATCTATACTACACAGTAGTATTACCCCTATGCTCTCGTCAGCAACTCCGGAAAGGGTATACACACTACGGGGCAGTCTCAAGGAACTTAGCTGTTTCAAGTAATGATGATCTGCTCCGTATCGGAGTTCTACGTCGGCTATGGATCAAATTGAGATTGCGCCATAGCTCCTACACAACCAACAACCAATCCACAAGGGTATGTGGAACGGTGGAGAGAAAGAAGGTGCCAAATCTAGGTCCTTTTGGAGATTACTCTTGAACCATTCTTGACAGTTGATAATGGTACCAAAGGAATCGAGTCCAACTCTCAGCTAAAGACCAACAAGCAATGGCCGGCAAAATTGGACCTGAGAGAGGGTTTAGGATATATTAGCGTATCATCAAAGATAACGATGAAGGTTACATCCTCAATTCCAGCAAGTTCTCACCGCTACAGGAAAGCATGCAGGTTGTATTACCGGATGCTTGAACCCTTGGTCCGGTTTCTGAGAGGCTCAGCGATGATATATATGTTCAGGTTCAGGTTCCTCGGCGCAAGTAGCTGCAGTGTTAAAGGGATACCGCTGCATGTCACCGGAGGAAAAGCCTGAAGGAGTACGTATATCTATAATCAGGATAATATTGGCCAGAGAGGTTACCTGGATGATCTAGATCCAGTCCAGCGGTACCGAATGTAGAAGATTATCTTGCTGAAGTATGTATGTAATGTTTGCTTCCTTCCGGGCCTTGGTAAAGACTACCCCGGCTGTACTGAAGGAAAACTAAAAATCTGACGTGACCCGTACCGTACTTGGAAGAAACAAACAACAACCTGTGTCAGTCTGACTAAACCCGGTTGGGTATCGATAGTCAAGTCACCTATCAATCCACCGCCAACGCTCTCTGACGACAGTCCCTCCTCAATATGGCCTTCGATCACCCTCTTTAAGGCCCTTCAATGCTGAGCTACGATATATATCTCGTTCATGCTTGTTCTTGAAAGCGTGAAGTGGTCTACTTCCAGGGACACAGGCAATTCGATATTCGCCTGTTTTGCTGCCAAGTAAGAAGACAAACAACACCAGCTAAGCTGCGCGCCGACTGAGCTGAGGCTTGGGCCATCCCTCCCGTGTTAGTTCAGCCAAAAAAAAAAAAAAAGGTGGATCTGACTACTGCATATCGACCCTCTTGTTACAGTGAGGAAAGAACTCATGGCTGGAGAGACGACCGCCGCCAATTATTCCCCCGACCTCACCGCCCCCTCATTATCTGCACCTTACAGACTGGACGAGGGTTACTCAGACGAGACCAGAAGCCAGGTGGACAAGGAACTTGTGGAGCCGCCCTCGGATGATGGGATGCCTCTCCCGGATTGGCTTCTAGCTAATAGCGAAGAAGATAGGGCTGGTGCGTTGAACTTTCCCGCCAGCCAGCGCCGTTCGCGTGTCTGGACGGCGAGGCTGATGCCTTCTGCCTTTTGTTTGTGGGCATTTGTGCTTACAGTTCATCATGTATAGAGATTGCCTACAGCTTATTACGCACACTATCCACTTCTACCGTGGCCGCGCTTGTCGACCGCCTTGCGCCTGTGTTGCACATGGATCCCGTTGTCAAACTCCCTCCCGAGATCACCTCCGAGATCTTCTCCTACCTTGATCCTAAGACTCTCTTGACAGCTTCATTGGCATCTCGCGCCTGGCAGGGCCGTATAATTGACTCTGGTCTGTGGCGAGGAAAATACATCGATGAAGGCTGGCGCGTCGATATCGAGGCGATCCGTTCATTCGAGGAAAGGCAATCCAAACTGTCGTCCCCTGCTCTTCGTAAATCCCGATTAAGGAACGCCGATACAGATGTCGGAGAACCGAAGAATAAGAAACGAGTACCTCCAAGCTGGTTAGACTCGCGAACGACAGGATATGTGGGCAGTTACATAATCGGGCGGCAAGATGGACAACAAACGTCTGCGGAGGCCGACACTGAGGGTGATCATCTCATGAGTGATGTCGCAAATGACCAGAGCGAGTCAACTGCCTCTGGGCACCAGTTAGACTCGAACAACATTCGAGGGTCTCAGACAGACCTCTCTCGCACCGCGCATGGACCCACGTCCTCATCAGCTCACTCGGCCCCCAAATCATCTATTTTGCTACGGATGCCTAACGGTGGTGCGAGAATTAACTGGCTTCATCTCTATAAGCAACGTAGACGGTTGGAAGAGAATTGGAATCGAGGTCGCCTCACGAAATTCCAGATTCCCCACCCTGAGCACTTGGCGGAGTGCCACCAAGAATGTATTTATTCAATCCAATTTTGGGGAAATTGGCTGGTGAGTGGTAGTCGAGATAGGACTGTCCGAGTTTGGAATATTGATACACAGAGACTGCGCTATCGTCCTCTTGTGGGCCACTCCAAATCGGTGCTCTGTCTCCAATTCGATCCCCGACCTTCTGAAGACATTATTATGACTGGGAGCAGCGACAAGAGCGTCATTTTGTGGCGGTTTTCCACCGGTGAGAAACTCAAAGAGATTGCACCGGCTCATCAGGACTCTGTGTTAAACCTCAAATTTGATGAGCGTTATCTTGTCACATGTTCCAAAGATAGGCTGATAAAGGTTTGGAATCGGCGTGAGCTCATGCCCGGTGACAAGGACTATCCTGTCGTCCATCATGGGGCTGGGTCTATATTTCCAGCGCACATTGTTGATATAAACGAACTTCCTTCCCCTATTACAGAAACCGAGCTGGCCAAGCGTCACATACGCAACCTTGCTCCATACTCTCTCTTGATGACAATCGCAGGGCATGGGGCTGCAGTTAATGCTATCCAGATAAGCGAAGATGAGATTATTTCCGCCTCAGGTGACCGGTTAATCAAGATCTGGAACATCCGGAGCGGTGTCTGCAAGAAGACCCTTGTGGGCCACGACAAAGGTATCGCATGCGTTCAGTTTGATGGCCGGCGTATCATCAGTGGAAGCAATGATGACTCCGTTCGTATTTTCGATCACAGCTCGGGCGCGGAGGTTGCTTGTTTAACTGGTCACGCCGACTTAGTAAGGACCGTCCAAGCCGGCTTTGGTGACCCACCAGGAGCCGAAGAGGCTATGAAGTTGGAAGCTCTGGCCGTTGATAACGAGTTCCTCGATGCTCGGCGCTCCGACGAAGCTGTAGACTATGGTCCAAGGGCTCTCAGACGTGCCGGCCACCGCCAGAACACGGCCGGTTCCAGAAACCCAAAGGACATTAAGGCTTTGGGTGCTCATATCCCACCGGGAGGAGGCGGAAGTAAATGGGCTAGGATTGTTTCGGGTTCGTATGACGAATTAGTGCTTGTCTGGAAGAAGGACAGAGATGGCGCCTGGGTTGTCGGCCAACCACTGTCTCACGTGAAGACTTTGAAGCAAATCAACGGAGAGGATACTGATGATGAAATTCCTCCTCCTCGTGGTCCACGGAACGCCTTTGCCCAGCAGGCTCAGAGAAATCGGCCTACCAACCCAGCTGCCGGCCCAGCAACGAATCGTCCTCAGCTTCAACAGCACCTACCAGTTGTGCAGGCTCCAGGAGCGGCGCACCACCATCACCATCACCACGCAGCGCGGAACCAACAAGCCCGTGGAAATAATAACAATAACAATAACAATAACGACAACAATCCGCCGCCATCCTCCAGGGTCTTCAAGGTCCAATTCGATGCGCGGAAAATCGTCTGTGCCACCCAGGACCCAAGGATAGTGGTATGGGACTTTGCGGACGACGACGAAGAGATAAAAGAGGCTTCTCAGTTCTTTACGGGGCTTTAATAATTTACTTCGTTTCCCGGACTTCTGCATATACCGTTAACGACATGACGTCGGTCTTGTGGCTTTCATTCTCCATTCTATATTAGCATCCCTTCTCCTTCGTCTCCCATTCTTCTTGGTCTCTATTTAGCCCAATTGGATATTGTTATCGATGGTCATTATTGCATGTGAATATTAGGGCCTACGATCTCTTTGGAAACTTTCTGAACTCATCATGGGCGTCATATGGAATGTCTTTGAACTTATGGTTTATTCTCTAACATCTATCGTTTCCGAGCATTATTGCATTGAGGAGTAACGGAGTTGACCGGTTCATGTCGTTGCAGTATCAGATATGGAAACTCGTATGAACAGCCGTCAAGCCATGGATCTCTTAGTTAAGAATATAGTAGAAAGGTGGCGTAGAAGCCTCCCTTTCTTTCATAGAATGAACCTTATCAACCACAGCTCTCTAAAGGGTTACTTCATGAAGAAGAGTAACAATAGTGGATCCTGATGAATACAGACCAGCATAATCCAATATCCGCAAGATCCTTCATGGCAGTGAAAAAAGATTCCCGAGTGAACCATGTGATTCATACAACGCCTGATATCCAAAACCGCAAATCGTGACAGCGGTTAAAGAGATTCCTGGGTCTGTTCTAACCATGTGGAGGATCCATAATTACGAGAGGAGATAAAAGCTCGAAACGACGTCCACATGTTCGAGCAGTAACGCCCAAACTCCTGCACCGCACCTTTCTTGACATGCGAAGGAGCCGCGCTGTCGTCCGAGACCCGGCTCCTTGCAGTAGCATATGTGTCATTAGAAGCAGTGTTCACATATACAATAGTATCCTGCTCATTCCTGGCTCCCCCACAGCAGCAAAAATAATAGTTAACAATATTTGAGGCCTGTAACCAACGGCCGCGTTGGCCATCAAGCGTGACGCATCCTTCGTGGATAGAAGGTTCCGCTGTTGATCGTGTTTGTGTGGGGGAGCAACCAGAGGGTTCAGCAGCTAGTATAGCGGACATGTCCATCACCAGAGTCCTCCTAGCCCCTGGCTCTAAGGCGCGTCCATCCGCGGAATTCGAGGTTGTCGCTGATTGAGTGGTCACCGAGCAGCTTGGCCCGGGTGAGATACTGCTAGATATATGTTGTGGACGAGGAACTGGTAAGTGGTTTCCTGGGTGAATTGAGTTCTGCCGCTTGATATGGGAACAGTGCTCTGTGTCTGATGGTCTAGTCTGAACCGCGGCGCCGCCACCCTCGTCAATGCCACCACACTGAGCCATAGAAAGGTTCCTCCGATGGAATGGATGGTCGTGTAATCTACCATTCGCACCGACTCCATGGGCACTATGCCTATGGGGAAAGCGCCCTTGGACCACAGTGCTATCAACTGCCCTCACAACAGTGCATTCTCGTCCAGTAGATCGAAAGGCAGAGAGTGAAGAGATACCAAAGAATCTTCGAAGTGACTCTCCGTAGGATTCGACTCTATTACCATCAGCAGCGTTACTACAACGGCCACGTTGCTGGGATTGCCCATTGCTCGGTGCTGAATGGACAGGTAATCGCGCAGAGCAACGGACTGCCTCTTCGCTGCCGAAAGATGGAAGTCCCGGAGGTGTGGGCATCCTTACTGGTGGTGGGTACGTGGGTAGAACAGGACTCGCAGGGGACGCTATACTTCCCAGCCATCTGGAAGCTTTCACTTTTGCATCTGCATCGTTGACACTCGCCGTTTTGCGGTGTCGCCGTTGGTCGAACCGGTCGACTTCTGGCGACTCCTCTGGAGTCGGCACGTTTACTCGTTGTCCGTCATTTTTTTGCGACAGTATATGGCATTCCGATGTATTTGGCTTTGATGGATTACCTGCCATGTACTCGGGCGTGGGAGCGACAAACATTGCCATGTTTGCTGCCATTCTGCTATTCAGGGTACAACTCGACCTAGGCACAAGGTCTTCCAACCCCGAGCTTGCCCTTGCGGCATTGTATATCGAGCTTGCATCGCTTGGACTCGACCCAGATGACTCTCTGGTCGAGGCTGGGTTGGATGTCGCTCTGTTCTGCTGCGGGACAGAGTCCGGGGTGGTTAAAGGAGAGCGACATCGCAGATCCATTCTGAGGCATCACAGATCTGAGAACGGGCATAGGATCAGTCGAAGTGTAGTCAACGAAAGACACAGATTGACTTGTGAGCACGGGATTTGGAATGTCACCGTACCTTCCAACCTGGCTAGGAATCCAATCGAGAAAGAGCAGCACTGAAGTGAATCAGAGGGAAAGAACTACCTTTGGTGGACTGATAGAGGTAAGCCGAAATTATCGCTCCAAACATTAGTGGCAAGTATGTGTGCTTCTGACAAAACCACAGAATTGCGATTAATTATAAGATAGTCACCAAGCCCATTCGAATAGTAGAAATACATTTAACAAGCCCCTTAGAATATGAACAACATGAGGGATCATAAACGGTCCAATATATACCCAGAATAAATAGACATTAATATGTACGATGAAGAGAATATCAGCAAGATGAAGTGACCTCAACCAAAATCGGGTGGCTTGAGGATTAACAAGGAGAAGTTTAGGATATCATCATCGTCATAAAGCCGTGACGGACTGATTCGGATCAGCTTTGCTGGCTTGCTCCTTTTTCAGATTCCTGAGCAAAGCCTCCAGCTTTCGGCGTTCTTCTTGCTCCGCCTGTACTCAAGTCAACCCGAGAACCTTGCTAGAGAAAGGATAACAGTGTACTCACCTTCAGTATCTTCATATTCTCAGTCCGCGTGTCACGCATCATCTTCTTGAATTCGTTCTTCAGCACCATGGTTGATGTCGTCTCATATGTGGTTCCATCTCGTCCCATTGACGCTGAGTGCATGCCCATCCAGGTGATCCGCTCTTCATTCAATTGCGTCTCCAGTTGCTCACAACGATCCCGAAGCGCGTCAATGAGGCTCTCAAACTTCTCGCGTTCTTTCTCAAATTCGATACTAGCTTTGGTCATGACTTCATAGTCATCAATCGTCTCGCGAAGCTCCTTCTCCAATGTCTCTACGCGTCGCTGTGTGTCGCTGTTTGCAGGCCTACCGGCCTTGAAAGTGGCCAACTCCTGCGCCAGCTCGATATTACGGGTGGTCAACACCTCGAGCTCCTTTTGAAGGGCAGGGTCGACAGCGGCTGCCCGTTGAGACCGGCTACCATAAGCACCATCGAGCTCAGCCTGGGCCATTGTAAGTTCAGTTCGAACCCTCACAACCTCGCCTTCGAGCTCGGTTAATTCCGCTTGCAAGCGTGCCGCATTCTCCTCAGCGTCTGCCCGAGCCTTGGTTGCCTCGCTGAGCTGAGACTCCACGTCGGAGCGTATTTGTTCTATCAAGGTTTGCAACCGAGTAATTTCATCCTCGGCCTGTGTGTGCGAGTCCGTGGCCTCCTTCAGCCGTGCGTCAGTTTCAGTACGGATTTGCTGGATACTCTCCTCAAGACTCGAGATCTGTTTTGCTGATCGCTCACGGGATTCCGTGACCTCCTCTGTCTTTGCATCAACCTCGCCACGAAGTTGGTCGATCGCAGCTTGTAAGCGCGCGATCTCACCATCTGCTTCGGAGCGTACCGCAGACAGTTGCTCTGTGTGACCGTAGGACTCGGATCGAATCTGTTCGAGTTGAGATTCTAAGCGGGCAACTTCGGTCTCGGCACGGACGCGTGCTTCATGGGCTTCCGCGTGAGTCGCATTTTCTTGTTGAAGTTCTTGCATGATAGCCTGCAAGCGGGCGATTTCAGCTTCAGCGAGAAGGCGTGCTTCATGAGTCTCAGCGTGGGCATCTTTCTCGCGCTGGTGCTCTTGGATGGCAGGCTGCAAGCGAGCAACTTCAGCCTCTGCACGAAGACGCGCTTCGTGGGCTTCGGCATAAGCATCTTTTTCATGCTGGAGCTCTTGCACAACATTCTTCAAACGAGAAATTTCACTTTCCGCGTGACGATGTGCTTCCTGGGTTTCGTTGTGTGCATCTTTCTCGCGCTGGTGTTCTTGTACGACCGCTTGCAACTGGGTAATCTCGGTTTCAGCGCGAAGACGTGCCTCATGAGCTTCAGCAAGGGCATCTCTCTCCTGTTGAAGCTCTTTTACGACGGTTTGCAGACGAGACACCTCGGCATCTGCACGCGTGCGAGCTTCTTTTTCAGATGCGATGGCTTCCGAATTGGCTTCTGGGATGGCCCGGTGTTGTTGATCTGACAATTCCCGGCGTGCAGCCTCCAGTTGCTCCATCGTGTGTTCCAGCACATCTTTGGACTGTTCTCCTTCTCGCTCCGCCAAGTCGAGCTCCTTACGCACACGAGCCAACTGCTCGACCAGGTCGGCGATATGCGCATCCCTTTCCGCGTCTGATTTGGAGTTGAGCTCCCGCTGCTGTTGAATTTGAGTAGTAAGGATGCCCTTCTGCTCAAGCAGCCCTCCCAAGCGCTCATGGAGGCCGTCGATCCCCTCGTTCAGGTATGAAAGGTGCTCCTCAAGACCTCCGTTAGATATAGCAGGTGGTGGTGGAAGGGTCCGCGAGCGCGGCAAGCCCGACTCGTTCACAATCTGGTATAGTCGAGAGTTGACCTCTGCTAGCTGTTGATCGCTCCCGTTGTCCATACTTCTGGTAGCGGCGGTGCTATTGGAGTGAGTCGCGAGTGCACCGAGCCCGCTTTCAATGTATACCATGTAAGCTTCAATAGTTGCGGTAGGGTTGAGCATGGATCCCTCTGCCGAGAGTTGTGGAACCGGGGCGAAGTCACTGTTGGGATTGGACTGTAGAATCATATCATGCATCTGCCCACTTAGCATCTCCAGTTTTTTCTCGGTATTTTGGATCGTATCGAGGCCGACTGCCGGTTGACTCAAATGGGCCAAAGGATCTGGCCCTTGAGGCCCATGCCCGCTGAGCTCGTTCAGATGATCTGACGTTTTGTATAGGCTCCTATCGTCGAAGTCGTCGATGCTACCACGGGGGTTATGGCTGGAGAGGCTCTCAGGGGTATTGGGCACATTGTTCTTCGGATATTTTTTTAACCCTTTATGTGTCATCTGTAGGACGCCAGCAGTATGCTCCAGTAATCGTTTTTGAATCACCTGAACTCTGCTCTCCAGGTTCCAGACTTCCTGCGAAAGCTCCTCGCACTTCCGCGTGCTCACTGCTAACTCCCCATCCGTTTTGTCGAGCGTACTTGAAGCGCCATTGCGACCGAACATGCTCCTGCGACTCCGGTTGGATTTCGGAGAACCTCCCACATCATATTCCTCGCTTGACCTGGCGCTCTTTGAATTATATAGCCGGCTGAGGGACATGGCTGCATCGCGAAGTTTCGTCTCCAAAGCCAATTTCCGTTTGGCAGCCTCCAAGCGACCCGAAAGGAACTTAGACTCTTTCTTCAGGCCTTCAACCTCCTCCAGAGACAGGACCTCATAATGCACGCTGTCGCCCATAGCGGTTTCGGTCAACAAATACATCGTCACGGGATCATTGCCGTTGAGTAAAGCCGAACTTCTTGGATGCGTTGTGTTCAACTATGGGCGAGCAAAGGCGTCGGTAAATGGAGGACTTGTCATGGGGGCTTTAAGAACCACTTACTGGATTATAGCGCGGAGTTTCCACATTTTTCAGGTTGGGAGCGCCATGGTATCCGTCCATGAGAACCTTCGTTGGGGGAGGTTGTGGAGCGCCAAAGGAGGCACCGGAAAAATGCCTTGGATCGCCATAGGACGATTGACTGGATCGTAGGTCGAAACCACTCATTGTGGATACAAGTATGCAGATAAATCGGCGAGGGAAATTATGCGGGATGGACTAGTGATCGAAGGTCGTCGCAAGAAAGAGTCCTAGACAGTATACATCCTGAAGGGGGCACTCCGTGTTTATTGTTACAGGAGGTGGCCGAGATTCAGACACGCGGTAGAGGGAGGCGAAGTGAAACAGAGTTTCCAGTTAAAGGAGGGACAGGAGCAAGGACAGGAATAGAACGAGACGAACCGGCGGAGTAATAAAGGGAGGAAAGGAAAGATGGTTGGGGGAGACAAAGTTGAAAGCGAGGATGGAGTCGAGACGATCTGCAAACTACTCCGTAAAGAGTGTCGATGCTCAGCCACCCAGCCAGTGGACACGAACCATTATAGGACACTTTTTAAATCTTCAGCGCCACTAGCGAAGGCAAGAAAAGAAGTAGAGGGAAACCAAAAAGCAATTTCGATAGATCCAATGCAATGTATGTCAGCATTGGACATGGATGGACCATGAAGAAATTACTGGAGTTGTAATATTAGAAAAACAAAATTACAGAGAAGCGATGATAATGATCGCATTTCAACCATCACCGGCATTGGAGAGAGCATGGATGATAGCAATGATATACAAACCTGTCTTTTTCTTTCTCTTATTTTCTTGTAATTTTCATTAGAACCTTCTGAATGGGTGTGAGAAAGGTAAACCCGGCACAATTCTTGTCACCACCAACAAATCGAAAGTTGATAGAGATCGCGCAGGTCTCCGAGCAATCAGATTGATCTTCCGTGCCCTCCTGCAACCCTGATCTCCAGAAAGTGACGTATAATGTCCGTTGGAGGCATGTTGGGTTCGCTGTAGGTCAGTCAGTACCGTCTGGAAGGTTGTTGTTAATATTTTCTGAGGCTTTGCTCGATAGAAAGATCTTCGGATTGGGAAGGCTTAAAATAGTCCTTCGGAAATTGATCTGTGATGAGCCATGGATTGTGAAACACTCAGTGCAATTAAAATCCGACTGGCGATACGGGATGATGATTGGACGGCCATACATTAAGTTGCCTGGGACCATCTCCAAACCTGGGGAGAAATGCTCCAGCTCGTTCACTGGTTCAACTTTCCTTTCCATACGAAAATCCACTCCAATCCAAATCCATCCACAGATCAGATGCTCCCTCATCATGTGATGGAGATTCACCTGACGAGAGATAGACAAGCAAAAGGTTACATTGAATTCTCGCTTGTCAGCTCCTGCAATGTACTCTGCAAGTATCTGCACCCAATTATCGGGCTTCTTTAATTTAAACGAATGCTCAAACCCCGCAGTCGGTCTTCGCTTCTCAAGCCTCGGGCTGATGGAGCCCCAATAATGGGCGAGGCTGACTTGATACGATTGTTCTCGGTGCCCTAGCTCAGAGACTAAACCTAGGTTCTTCCATCTCTGGGGTACTTTTGACTAATGTTGAATCATGCCCCATGTGCGCTGTAACCCCTGTCGGGTCATTCGCAACGGCGCCCTCCGGTTCTTTAAGAATACCGACTTATATCTGATTGCGAAGGACCACTTTCTTCCATCTTATAGAGGAATTATGTATAATAGAACCAACTAGCCTTTCCCATCATGGCCTCCAGATCACAAGATGCACACCATACCTCAACTCCATCGGATTTCCCACCCTCGGGGCCTGGCTATAAGGTCTACAAGCGTCGCTTCTTGGGACTGGCCCAGTTGGTGTTATTGAACATTGTGGTCAGCTGGGATGTATGTGATCCCCAATCTCGTAATCACCAGTGCGATTACACCGTAGCCTTTGCATAAGAAGAAGCAGCGCCATGGACTAAAATCTCATATCACAGTGGTTAACCTTCTCCGCCATATCCACCACTGCCTCTCAGCATTTTGGCGTCTCCGAAAGCGCAATCAATTGGATGAGTACAGGATATCTGTTTGCCTTCTGTGCCGCTAGCCCGTGCGTCTTCCTACATTCGTATTCCACCGTGACATGCAACTGACGATATGTACCATACATGCCAGTGTCGTCATTTTCACGCTCAATAAAGGTGGCCCCAAACCAGCCATTATCATCACTTCCACCCTCCTGTTGGTAGGAAATTGGATTCGATATGCAGGCACCAAAGCCCGTGGAGGCATGTTTGGTGTTGCCATGTTCGGGCAGATCCTTATCGGTTTGGCTCAGCCGTTCTGTCTCAGCGCTCCCACACGGTACAGCGACCTATGGTTCTCGGACCAAGGGCGCACCAGTGCCACGGCCGTGGCCACATTAGCCAATCCATTGGGAGCAGCTCTGGGCCAGCTAATCGATTCCTTCTGGGCGACGAAGCCCAGCGAGGTTCCCGATATGGTTCTGTGGATCTCCGTCATTGTAAGTGTAATCCCAATGGAGAAGAAGAAAGACGAAAACATCAAACCTATCATTGAATGTCCTCCTTTCTTCTAACAAGGCCCAATGTAAAAATTACAGGCAACAATCGCCGCCATTCCCTCCTTTATTCTCCCAGCAAAACCCCCGACACCACCCAGTGCATCCTCAGCAACAACCCGCACGCCTCTCCTCCCAGCAATAGCCCAACTTTTCAAGACGCTAGAGTTCTGGCTCATCCTCATCCCCTTCTCAGTCTATGTCGGCTTCTTCAACAGCGTCTCCTCCCTCCTCAACCAGATCCTCGCCCCCTATGCCTTTACTGAAACCGAAGCCGGGATCGCAGGCGGCGTCCTCATCATCGTCGGTCTAATCAGCTCCGCCATCGTCTCCCCAATCACAGACCGCTGGAAACACTACCTGGTCACCATCCGCATCCTAGTCCCCATCGTAGGAGCCTGCTACATCGGTCTGATCTTCGCCCCATCCAGCCCGGCGGGCATCGCCCCGGCCTACGTCGTCTGCGCCCTTCTCGGTGCCTCCTCCTTCGCCCTCCTCCCCGTCGTCCTGGAGTATCTCGTTGAGATCACGTATCCGTTCTCCCCCGAGATCGGGAGCACAATCTGCTGGACGGGCGGCCAGCTCCTCGGGGCCGTCTTCATTCTAGCCCAGGATGCACTCAAGGCAGGCCGTGACGCTGACCCGCCGGAGAACATGAGAAATGCGCTGATCTTCTCGGCGGTTATTGCTTGTGTTGCGGTGCCGTTTCCGGTCTCGATTGGACTGTTTGGGAGGAATGTCAGACGTCGAAGATTGGATGTGGATAGAGGGGTTGATCTGGAGGGTCGTGAGTATACTGATACCGGTCTTGCGGGGAATGATACCCCTGCACCTGAGACCGAGTCGAAGTTTGGTTTTAGGTTTTGGTCCAAAAAACAATAGTTAGCAGGAAGGAACTTCCTGGGTTAAACCAGGCATTTTTTTGTTATACCGGTTGTTGTCGTTTGGACTTAGGAGATGTGTATATAATTGTCATGTATATGGCCTAGGGTTTGAGGGCCTCAACGAGAAAGAGTACGCGTGGTATAAACCTTGTGCGAGCCCGTTTCTGACAAAGCCCAGTGGAAACCGAAGGTAGCAGTAGTAGCAGTCTAAGAGACAAAGGCCATTCGTTCTAAACACAAGGAAAATTAAGAAGCACAGTTCACAAACATGCAATTACCCAGCTATCTGTACATACACAGCGAAGGATGTCATTCCCCCATTCTCCGCTTAACACAAATCCCACATTGGAGAGGAGTCTATTCCCATTCTATGCGAGACACTTGAGGCCGACAAGCGGAAACAGCCAGCCGCCATGACGTTTTGTATTCTGTGAGTTCCCTCCACAGCTCCCCCTTCGTATCTCATCCGGATGGTCCATACATGATGCGCCATCGTTAAACTCGTTGTCATTGAACCATAAGAGAAACGTGGCGGGAATTGTCCCGGGGCGAGACGCTTATTTGAGGGACTTCCAGAGCTTGGGAGCGGCGCACTCGGAAGCGCAGTGGGCAAGGTGGAAGACTGGAGGGGGGGATGTCAGTTTCGTTATAATGATTACTTTTGGGGCATTCGATGCGTGGACATGTATGGTTGGCACATCCGCCAGAGTAAAAGTCCCAAAGTAATAGAGAATAGAGAAGAAGGCACTTACACTCCTCAACGCAGTCCTCCTTGGGGCCCTTGTAGTCGGCGTCCTCCTGCTGCTGAGTGACACGCTCGACGCACTCATCGAAGTGGTGCTTGTATGGGGCGCACTGAGCGGAGTTGGCACATTCTAATACCGCCAACGTTAGTCACCGCACATATGAGACGTGAGATTAGGATGACAAAAGATGGGTTTGTGTCAATGGCATGTGCAATGCGGACAAATGGAGATCAGGCGTGTGTTGGCCGAATCGTGACATTGCCGCGCAACATGACAATCTAACAATGCGAAGATGAAGACACGAGATCTAATCCAAACAAGCGACTCACCCTCCTCGAGCTGGGGCTTGATGTCCTCAGGCTCCTCTTCTTCTTCCTCTTCCTCTTCCTCTTCTTCCTCCTCCTCCTGCTCGGGCTCCTCCTCGGCAGGCTCCTCAGGAGTCTCCTCGGCGGACTCCTCAGTCTTCTCGGCGGTCTCTTCGCTCGACTCTTCGGTCACAGCAGGCTTCTCCTCGGTCTCGGTCTCCTGACTGCTGGACTGCTCAACGTTCTCAGCGGGAGCCTCAGCCTGGGCCTCGGGGAGGCTGAAGGAGGAGATGATGTCGGAGAAAAAGTCGGAGATACCCATTTTGATCTGCGTGGAAGTATCAATTGAGGGGATTGGAGGGCCGGGGTTCCAAAATGTGGGGGGTGCAAGCGGCAGCGACGAGCGAGGTTGATGAGGTTGATGGTTTTACGAAGCTTTGGCTCTGCCGTCCAGGAAAATCGGAACAGTCCGGCCGCCGGCGAATGTTCAATTATCGCACACGTGATTGGCCGACGCTTCGGTAGGGGATTGACCAATGCAGTAATCCTATTTTTTAAGAAATAACAATCTGATACTGAGCCTTTCTAGTTGCTACAAATGACTAAAATTGTATATTCGCTAATATATGTCTTAAGAATAGGCTCTCCGATCCTGGTCAGGAAAAAGAAAAGAAAAGAAAAAACAGAAAAGTCAATGGTGTTTGAACACACTAGGTACCAGATTGGGCCTTTAGCAATCAGGTGTACTGTACAAGAACGGGTTGTCGATAGTCATTATGATTCATTGAAAGAGAAAGGAAGGATGAGATATATCGAAGCAAAAATGCGTCTATTTAGGCCCAGGGATTAATATATTTCTCAGCTAGCACGACGTAACCTTTCTTCGAGCTCATCAGCGACACTCTGCTGCTGAACTTCTTCGTAGCCTGGCGGCGGTCCCATTGGAGACGATTCTGAAGTAGCACGTCTGTCCTGAGAGCTTAATGGAGAATGCTGATTGTCATGGTTAGCGCCAGTCGAATCATGTACTGGGCCGGAGTAAGCGGGCAATTGGTCCAGATGAACAGTAGACATATCAACATTCCCAACACCTCGGCTACTTTGCCGAGTATTCTCAAGAGCCACTCGTAGGCGTTCTTTGATCTCTTCGAATTTGTTATGATAGTCGAACGCGCCTCCCTCCTTGAAAGTCACCTTCAACAGTAATGCGGGCAATGACGAGGGTATCCCTCCACCAGGTACCGGCTGGACAAGAGACTGCCACACATTTGCACCAAAAAGGGGGGCTGATACATGAGTATCATGCATGTGAAGAAGAGGTGCAGAGAATGATTGGAAGTCATTGGACTTCTTAGCAGGTATATATACGACCTAAAATGAATTTACTCTGTAAGCTCAGGTAAAGATATGCAAGAGGTCACCAAAAAACCATGTCCAAAGCGAAACCGATATGAGGGGAAAGTACCCGATGATTCGTAAGATAAATTCGGCCTGAATCACTTTGCAATGATATGGCATCCTTGCCTTTATATGAGTCGAGTGGTTTTAGAGAAAGGCAAGTGCGCGGTGGGGACGTATATATCAAATGCTCATGAGGAAGACGGACAAAGCCTTCATGCTCATGTAGCATCACCCAGCTGCTCGACAGAGTAGGTTAGAATCAATCCCATATCTTATCTTATTCCTTCACCTCTCTAAATTGGGCAGAAACGATATAGGGACAATTGCCCGTAAGGACTAAAAAAGTGGGGGCTGAAGCCAAGTGGGAAGAGATCAAGAAAAATAAATTTGTATAGGGTCATGCCATATACATGCTCGGAGGTCAAGAATATCTGGGAGTGCGAAGTATGTACCAACAATGACGAAGACTTATGAAAGTTGGAGTTGTGAGGGGTCATTCACATACTTGATCGACATCTTTACCCAATCCGTTCCGTTAGCAATTCCAGTATGTGACCAGTAGCCTTAACCACAGAATATCGTGCAAAGTGTAGGAGACTGATCGTCACCGATTCTGATTGATATCGGTTGAGAACTAGTACCCTGCAGCTATAGGCTAGGGTAGTGAAGACAAAATATCTTGTCAATTGATATCGTTGAAACTTTGAATCGGCAAAGGGCGAAATGTTGGTCGATGCGGCCTGTTCGATACTGATTGATAAAAAAAAAGAAAAGAAAAGAAAAGAAAAATAGACCAGGAAGATGACACTAGTGGGTATAGGTAGTCAAGCCGTATTAGACCCTAGCAACTCGTAAGGGTATATCAACTCAGGTACTGGGAGGTGGATAATGGATTAGACCCGCTTCACGTAGGCAATCGCCACGCTGCAACCTGGAGCGGTGGGTGTATGTAGGAATGGAAAGTGGATCGCCGGACGTCGTCGTCTGTTTGGGGTGATAGCAAAAAAGAAAAAAAAAGAAAAAAACAAAACAAAAATTCAAAGTTAGTCCGTTCAGTATAATCTACTTTAGACTTGGGGGTCTAGTGACGGTGATAAGGACGAGAAAAAGAGTTGGGGTCACTTTTTTCTCCTCCGCGGGGCTGATGTCAGGTGGAGAAACCCAGGGGGAAAAAAAAAACAGGAGATGGAAGAGGCTCTCGGAACCTAAGACCATAGCATCAATGATCATACTTGGTATCCCAGAACTATTTACAATAGTTACTATGGAAATCTGTCATGCAATTCTAAGACACAGATTAGATCTCACTTGAATACCTTGTGATATACCCCATAATACCTAATGCGCATTCTCATCGTCAATTTGATTAGAACAGTCTACGATCCGGTCATGACTACCTATCTACTCTTTCTAGCCTACCTTCCATGGATATTATGCTACCGAAGTTTGGACCTGAGGTTATCAACTGAGATGTATTCTACCTTTTGAGTACGTATGTAATTATTTACAATTGGACGGAACTGGAGATCAGAAGGTTCTAGGCTTGATGACTGTACAGATGGACTTCTGACTCGAGGTACCGAAGAAGCTAAGGTAACTACGGTAGGCTATTATGGAAGTATTGTTTCAACCCGAAGTCCCGAACAAAGGACAAATAAAGGGGAAAAAAAAGATTCGGGACATAATACTAGTATGTACTTTACCACTTCTACTACTTAGATACTCCGAATACTCCTGCGACTGAGTAATGAAGTGCTTTTTTTTGAGAATAAACCAGATTGAGGTTCCTCGACCCTTACCCCACAAATTCCGGTAGGTCGACTCATGTCCCGTGGTTATGTATAGATTCCGCTAATACTCATAACAGATCCTCACCTTCTACAACCGGTGCAGCGTCTTTATGCGCTACTAGTAATTCCCTGATCTCCTATAGGTGACATTCGGGATATATTGCTGTGGTGTGACCTGGTACATGTATAAGTCAACCCGTCAAATGGTACGTGGTTCTAGAACCTGCGACACGGAAATGACATAAACTTTCCTGTAGCTTTACTGTTCTGACATTTAACTGGAGTTGCGGTCGGACCGTTTAAATTACAATGGGTTTACCTCATTTTTTTCCACCCCCACCCAGCATTTACTAGTACTCTCCGTAGTACTCCAGATCCATGTCATCCATGGAGCCAAGGCCTCTGTCACATGGCTCTGGTTGAACTCTCAACTTTTCTTCCCACCCCAACATGTGCTTTCTGGACACATGAACAGACTTGACACAATCTGCACAATCAGTCCGGAAGGGTTCGTTACACTGTGAAAACCCCAGGTAGACATTCGGCCTCTCCATTGCTGATGATCTCTTGAAAGCTAACTTCACTGTGTTTGCATCACAGACAGGCTGGTAGCAGTTCATGTCTCGCTCGATCGCAATCACGCGCGCTCGTCATCTTGTCAAAGAATAACACCACTGAGCTATAACTACCTACCTGACCTTTGCTTCTAGCCAACCGGGGTACCAGCCTTTCCTCTCAGCAGATAGGATCACCACCAAACCCTCGAACGGCATCATGGCCAAGCAACCGTATATTCCACCGTTGATCGGGTGGCTGTATGACCTGGTTCTATGGCTTTTTTCCGTTCTCGTAGACCTCTTCTTTCGGGAGGTACATCCGCGCGGCTCCTGGAAAATACCTAGAAAAGGCCCAATGATCTTAGTTGCAGCTCCTCATGCGAATCAGGTAGGACTGTCTGGTCGATGTCACTTTAGTCTGCGGTGTGCAAGCTGGCTAATTATCTGGCACCATTAGTTTGTGGATTCGTTGATCCTGATGCGTGTAATGCGCAGTGAAGCTCGCCGCCGAATTTCATGGCTCATCGCAGAAAAATCGTTCCGTCGCAAATTCATCGGCTTGTTGGCCAGGTCTATAGGTACTGTACCTGTTGCCAGAGCAATGGACAATATGAAACCGGGCCAGGGCACAATTTATATGCCCGATCCTATCAACCAACCCACTTTGATTCGCGGAGTAGATACCGATTTTGAAGGGGTAGGTTTTGAGAAGGACGGAACAATAGCTCTCCCTACCATCAATGGTACTTCACATAGTGCGACTATCGCTGAAATCCGCGGGCCGGCAGAGTTAATCCTAAAGAAGCCGTTCAAAGCTAAGGACCCCCTCTATCAGCTCACTGGGAGGAAAGACATTACGGATGATGGGCAACTCATTGGGGATGCGTCAGATACGGAACCCAAATTCAAGGGCTCCAAATTCAAGGTGTCCCCTCATGTGGACCAAACAGCTGTGTATGAAGCAGTATTTGCTAGACTCAATGCTGGAGGATGTGTTGGTATTTTCCCCGAGGGTGGTAGTCATGATCGTACAAACTTGCTTCCGTTAAAAGGTATTTCTGTTGATTCAACCCTGCGAACCTTGTCCTTTGTCTAACCTTACTTAGCTGGTGTTGCTTTGATGGCTCTTGGTACGTTGGCGGATAATCCAGATTGTGGCTTGAAGATTGTGCCCTGTGGAATGAACTATTTCCACGCCCATAAGTTCCGCTCGCGTGCAGTTATTGAGTTCGGAAATCCCATCGAAATCCCACGGGAGATAGTCGAGCAATTTAAAAGAGGAGAAAAAAGAGAAGCTGTTGGTGCTGTCTTGGACACCATATATCAGGGCCTGGTTGCGGTTACTGTGACGAGTCCTGACTACGAGACGTTAATGGTGGGTGATTATTCGCTCAAGTTATGATATCTGCCGCTAATGAATCCTTAGGTTATTCAAGCTGCCCGTCGCTTGTACAATACCAAAGGGAAGAAGCTCCCGCTCCCCATGGTTGTTGAACTCAACCGCCGCCTTGTGAAAGGATATACGCATTTTAAAGACGACCCGCGAATCGTGCATCTGCGAAAGTCTATTGCAGAGTATAACCGAGAGTTACGTCTTTTGGGAATACGCGACCATCAGGTTGGATATGCGAGGTTTTCTTTCATCAAAGTCATTTTCACTTTGATCTCTCGCCTAATCAAATTATCTCTTCTAACGATTGGAACACTGCCTGGCTTGCTCCTCTTCACCCCTGTTTTTATTACAACCAAGGTCATCTCCAAACAGAAATCTCAAGAAGCATTAGCTGCCTCTACAGTCAAGCTACAGGGGCGAGATGTTATGGCAACCTGGAAACTCCTCGTTGCCCTTGCGTTTGCCCCAGCTCTCTACGCGTTCTATACGGTGGTTTTCACCATATGGGCCTACCATAATCGGATCCAAAACACTGTCCCAGAGTGGATGCCGCTGTGGTTGATTGTGCCCATTGGCATGGTTCTGTTCCCTACTATCACTTTTGCGGCCCTTCGCATCGGAGAGGTTGGCATGGATATACTGAAATCCCTGAGGCCACTCGTGTTGTCCTTGAATCCATCCTCGGCCAACTCTCTGGTGAAACTTCGCCAGAAGCGTGCAGCCCTTGCCCAACAAGTTACCGATGCCATCAACACATTGGGACCGGAGCTGTTCCCTGACTTTGATGCTGCGAGGATCGTCACCGATCCTTTCCGCGAGATCAATAAGCCGGCTGAAAAGGCCGATGGTGAGCCTGTCCCGGTTCCAGAGATTAGGAGAACTACCACTACAGACTTTGAGCGAGGCTCCATCTCACAAGAGCCTCTTCCCCGGAATGAGTCATTCCATAACCTTGCAAACATCGGCTTCTTCTCCACCCGGCCCTCAAGCCGTAGTCGCAGCCGCAGTAGCTCATTTGGGGGTCGGCCTGGTTCTTCTGGGCAACAACTGAAGCCACTCAGCCAGCTTACCTCAAGTGATGGCTTTGAGCAAGTTAGTTCAAAGATTCGAGACGCCATGCGGCAGCGCGGTGAAGAGCGCCGGCGCCGGCACAGCGACGACAGCAATAGCTGGGACATGGCTAGCTCTGGTCCAGGGACACCTTACAGCGAAGAGAGCCGGAAGGATATCTAACGTAGCAGATACGTCTGCTTCTGACAAGTCTTTATCTGTTCAGTTTACCGTACGGTGGTGGCGGTGTTTGGGCGTTTTGTTCTCGTATCTGAATTTTGGGCGCTCCGTTGACAAGGGAAGATTTAATCGCTGAATACCCAACATTTGAAATGTAGATAGTGTGGACACTTGAGCAAATATAAAGAATTGATTTGGGTTGTTCTTGACTATACCTCTACTATACCAGTTATGACCCTCCTCGATCCTCGGTCAACATGGACGGGTTCCGTACCGTAACTCGGGTGTAATTTACACGTGGGCCAAAGGCGACGGCGGACCGATGAGATGGATTTCCGACCCACCAGCGTGGTTGAAGGAAGGTTACGTCTCCCAAATCACAGTCCATGAAGTATCCTTTTCCTGTTTGCTCGAGCACACTCTCGCTGCCTTCAATTGATCTTCTGGATTCATTGGCTCGGGGGACTTACCACTCGGTTGTCTCTATCACACACTTGTTCGCCTTTGCCAACCAAAATTAGAACAACTTTTGCACGTGGTGAAAGAAAACAGTGTAGCCTGATGAACACAGCCCTATAACAGAGGATCTCGCGCCGTCTCTAGTTAACCGGTGGATTCTAGGATCCGAGAGACCTGTCGTCGCTCAACCTTACCCTTTAGACCGTTCGCTTTTGGTCCCTGACAACTATCGACTTCGTCCTTTGCAACGCCTCTCACCACGGTTTTCTTTATTTGCCCCTTAAGCTCCTGAGGTCTTCGCTAGTTCCTCATATTTGTATCGATCAAAATGGCGACGTCAATGCACCTGTCAAAACTTCGGAAATGGTTCCTTGCATCTCCGCCCATCGAGATGGCTATATCGAAACTCCGAGAGCTGCTGATTGGAGCAATCAAGCAGGGGCCAGTTCCACAACATATCGCTTTCGTGATGGATGGAAACCGAAGGTTTGCAAGGACTCATGGGATTGAGACAGTCGAGGGACACAATCTGGGATTTGAGGCGCTGGCAAGGGTAGGCGCTGATCTTCTTTTCATCATCCTATTCTCCTACTTCCTTTCCACCGCTCTTCTCTATTCGGCAATCGTCTAGCTAGTTTTCTATATCAAACAGTCCCTTGCGTTCTCCGAACGTACTGCCCGCCGCTCTATTCCAGATGCATGATGAGAGAGATACTAATGGTGTCTACAAATAGATTCTTGAGGTCTGCTACAGAAGTGGAGTCAAAGTTGTCACAATTTACGCATTTAGTATCGAGAATTTCAAACGCTCCAAGTTCGAGGTGGATGCTCTGATGGAAATGGCTAGGGTGAAGTTGTCGCAGATGGCCCAGCATGGAGAGATACTTGATCGATATGGCGCAAAGGTCCGGGTGTTGGGTCGGCTGGATTTGCTCAGGCCTGACGTCCTCAAAGCGGTGAATCGGGCGATGGAGATGACAAGTGCCAACGGCGACCGGGTCCTCAACATCTGTTTCCCATATACATCGCGCGACGAAATCACCAGTGCTATCCGTGACACCGTGGCAGATTACAGCCAACCATTAAGACCGCGCTCCTCATCCCTACGAACGCCGTTTTCCGAGAGTCATATTGCGCTTAATATCCAAGCACGGAACCAAAATACAAAGGCCGAGGATACAAGTAGCGATATTGAATCTACTTCCGAATCCTCATCCCAGGGAGAGGAAGGAGCTGCGAAACACGATCGTCCAAATAAGGTCTACGAGACTGGTTCTGCCTTCTCATCATCTACGACCCTTGATCTCGCTGGCCACCAGGATAGTATGAGTGTGAAGAAAGCAACCCAGGGCGCTAGTGCCGAGTCGGAAACCCCAGCGTTCTTGTCACCAGAGACTATCACGCGGCAAACCTTATCAGACCATCTACACACGAAGGACAACCCTCCCCTGGACTTGCTGGTCCGCACGTCTGGAGTGGAGCGTCTTAGCGACTTTATGCTCTGGCAATGTGATGAGGACACGGATATTGTCTTTCTGGACGTCCTCTGGCCTGAATTCGATCTATGGCACTTCCTGCCAGTTCTGCTAGGGTGGCAAAGAAGGGTTTCGAAGTCGAGGAAGAATCCGGATGCGGAAGGCGATTTCGATGGCGACGCTGCCGGATCATCTGAAAACGGTTTGAGCGACCAAGTCTTGAGCCCAAGTGCAAAGGTCAAGGGCTCGTGAAGCAGAACCATTATCCCCCCTGGCCTGGGGAGCCCGGGCCCAGCAAGCATTGGAACATACGGAGTTTGGAGTTCGCTCCTTTGGTACTGATTGTTAGACGGATATCCATGTCTCAAGTTTTTGTCATTCATTACCCACCGCTGCATTTTCTTCTGGGGAAGCGCATACATACATAATGAATATAGAGCCAATCCACATCACTCTAATGCGTTAAGCACGTCCTCTTAGTTAATATGATAATCCACACCTCCGATACCGCCGACCCCAAGTGGACCCACGTGACTGAGTCATCCCACAACTGCCGGCGGGGAAGACCAACAAGATAACTGACTCTCTTTCTTTTCCTTCTCCGTCATTTGACACATACTACTCATACATATCCCTCTCTCGAATTGTCACAATGCCTGGTCAGGTTGCTGGTTCCAAGGTTCTCCTTCTGGGCTCGGGTTTCGGTCAGTCTCCCATCGCATTGGCCTCCATTCATATATCTATCATTCAGAACTATGAGGAGCCCCGCATTGAGCTCAACCACTAACTGAATCTTAGTTACCAAGCCCACCGTTGAGGTTTTGAGCAAGGCCAACGTTCACGTCACTGTCGGTATGTACCATTGACGCTTCTATTCACTTGGACCTCCCTCCTTTCTCTATCTTCGTCATCACTCAACTGTCGCATCGGCGGATGGAGGGCCTTGGCTATCATCCTCTCTGATCAAGTTCCAACCGACGCCTTAAGAGTTATATGATCTCTAATGTCTGGTTTCTACACTGCATTATAGCCTGCCGTACCATCGAAAGCGCCCAAAAGCTCGCTGAGGGTTTCAAGAACACCACAGCTATTGCCTTGGATGTCAACGATGCCAACGCTCTCGACAAGGCTCTCGAGCAGGTCGACCTTGCTATCTCCTTGATCCCTTATACTTTCCACGCCCTTGTTATCAAGTCCGCTATCCGTACTAAGAAGCATGTTGTCACTACTTCTTACGTCTCTCCCGCAATGCTCGAGTTGGACGAGGAGTGCAAGAAGGCCGGCATCACAGTCATGAACGAGATTGGCTTGGATCCTGTACGTACTCTCGGGCGGGTGACGTTTGTTCATTAGCTTACATTCTTGGCTAACCTGCAATTAGGGTATTGACCACTTGTATGCCGTCAAGACTATTGACGAGGTACGTTTCATTTAAATATACTATCAGGGGACTCCATAGAACTACTGCTAAAACGTGGGAACAACAGGTCCACAAGGAGGGTGGCAAGATCACCTCCTTCCTCTCCTATTGTGGTGGCCTTCCCGCTCCTGAATGCTCCAACAACCCTCTGGGCTACAAGTTCTCCTGGTCCAGCCGTGGTGTACTTCTCGCTCTCCGTAACGCCGCCAAGTTCTACAAGGACGGCCAGGAAGTCAGCGTCGCCGGTCCCGACCTCATGGCTACCGCCAAGCCCTACTACATCTACCCTGGCTTCGCCTTCGTTGCATACCCCAACCGTGACTCGACTCCCTACAGCGAGCGCTACAACATTCCCGAAGCCCAGACCATCATCCGTGGCACTCTCCGCTACCAGGGCTTCCCTGAGATGATCAAGGTGTTGGTCGACATCGGTTTCCTGAGCGATGAGCCCGCCGACTTCCTCAACTCCCCCATCGCCTGGAAGGATGCCACCAAGCAGATTTTGGGCGCTACGACGGCTACCGAGAAGGACCTCGAGTGGGCCATCGCCTCCAAGACCTCCTTCGCCAACAACGAGGAGCGCAACCGCCTTATCGCGGGTCTCCGCTGGATCGGCATCTTCTCTGATGAGCAGATCATCCCCCGCGGTAACCCTCTCGATACCCTCTGTGCCACTCTCGAGAAGAAGATGCAGTACGGCCCTACAGAACGTGACATGGTTATGCTGCAGCACAAGTTCGAGATCGAGCACAAGGATGGCTCCAAGGAGACACGCACTAGCACCATGTGCGAGTATGGTGAGATCGGTGGTTACTCTGCTATGGCTAAGACTGTCGGTGTACCCTGTGGTGTTGCTGTCCAGCTGGTGCTTGATGGCACTATCAACAAGAGAGTACGTTCTTTATTTCTATCCTAGCTCTGAAACCACATGAGATGAAGGCTCGACTAACGATTTGTTCTTAGGGTGTCATTGCTCCCATGACCTGGGACATCTGTGCTCCCCTAATTAAGACTCTTAAGGAGGAGTACGGCATTGAGATGATTGAAAAGACTCTGTAAACTCGCTCTTGTTAGGGTGTATACGATTGAACTGTTTAACGATCTAAAATGTTTATAAAGGGTTAGAGAAACAATTAACAGGGTCAAGGGAAATTTGATTCATCGTAAATAAGTGTGATTATCAAAAGCCATACAGACAGAGATAGGGTGTATACAACCGTGGGGTTTCGTTATTGATTCGTTTTACATTGATCTTATCATGGATTTCTATCGTGGAATCGTCGAACCATACCCTCAGATGCAAGAGGGGAAGGTGTATCACAAAAGGCACAGATGTGAGGTACAGAGTGTCTGCTTTCCAAGAACGCAATTCAGTCGACCCAAAACATAGATACGCCAGCCCTTACAGGGCGCGTTGATCGCAGACAGAACCAGGTCATCTGTACACACCATCGGCGTTCGAATCGTCAAACTTCCAAAGATGGGCGCACGAGATCAGAGGATAGTGCCAAACCTATAGCAAAAAGAAGTACGAAGAGCGAGATCAGCCATTGCCTCCAATATTGGAAACGAGAACTGGGAGCCATGGTAAGGAAGATTTGGCTACGAAACACTGCACCGAGGGGGAACATACCCGAAAGTCTGCTTGATACTGCGAACATAGTACATTTCCCAGTTCTGTTTGGTGACATCCTCCTGGCCAACTGGGACTCCAGTCCAAGACACACGCATTTGGGTGACGCCGTCGACATCGTTCTGGTCAAAGTTGATCTCAAGGGAGCTGAAGTGACCTTCGGGCCACTGGGCCAATCGCCACTTCTGCACGATCTGAGTCGGTTTCTCCAGCTTAGTATATTCTCCGGTGACATTGCCATCAAAGATGGCGAACTTTCCGCCAACCTGGGCACCCTCGAACTGACGAGGCGCTCCGCGGGTGAAAGCGGCAATGCGCTGGGGGTCTGTAAAGGTGTTGTACAATTCCTCGGCGGTGGTACGGAACTCATCCGAGGCAATCACGGTAGTAGTGTTGACAGCAACCTTGCTGCCGGTAGTAGTAGTGGTCGTCTTGGGGGCAGGAGTGTCCTTCTTAGTCTGCGGGTGATAGGCTGGGGCGGTGAAACCCTTAGATGGGTTCTCACCGGGGGCATGCTGGATATCCTTGCCGTGCTCGCCGATCAGGGCGGGTGCAAGTTTAGCCAACTCCTGTCTGAGCTGGGGCAGAAGTTTCGACCGCACGAGGTCTTTCACCGGCTGCTTAGAAGAGGATTCAGAGTAGATGTCAATCTCAAACTACACCAGACAGGAAGTGTCAGCACTACCATCCCCAGTTGGCCGTCTCTGAGAGGGAGAAAGGGAACATACAACATACTCGTCTTCCTCTGTGTCGTGGGCAACCTCGGGGATGGTGATAGTACCGCTAACGGACTCCTCGTCCTTGGTCTTACCTGTCCAGGAAATTTAGTTGTGCCCCGGACAAGGGAAGCACACAATACGTTCACGAACCTTCATACTCTAGCTGTACTTTGACATCGAACAAGGTGATGACCTTGCCTTTTCTCTGGCTGACGTCTACGTCGCCATCCATAGACAGGAGGTTGGAGATCTTGGCGGTGACACCATTTTCTTCGGCGGAAAGCGCGCAGAGCTTCTCCTTCAGGTAATCCTTGGCCCATCCGGAGGCATCCTTATTCACCCAGTGCCAGTTGTTGGGGTTGTGCAGAACCATGATGTTGGTATTTTAAATAAATTTATTATGAACTGCTAGTGGGTCTTGATGTAAAGATTAAAAAAAAGAAAAAAGAAAATCTTCTCTATTGCAGTGTTGACAAAAGACACCCAACCCTGAATGGATGGATGGGAGGCCTTTCCTCTAAGCCTGTTCCAATGCTAGGTTCTGCAAAATCCAAGTCAGTACATCTAGTCTGAAGAATCAATTGATGCATACAAGACGAGGTGCATAGGATATTTCTCAGTGATCACAGGTAGCGTTCCCGGACCGGAGCTAATCAACACAAAAGATGAACCGAAATCCATCTTTTCTCTGACTGGTGCCAGCTATATAATCTCATCATCGAGGGGCAGACCATATCCAACGGCGGGGCAGTTGGATGAGGTTTTGTGGGTTGGGGAAAAAAAAAAAAGTCTGCATCCGTGGGGAGGGGATGAAGAAAAGAAAAGTTGGGGTACTCACAGTTTTACGGCAAGACGTCTCGAATCTTAAGACGCTGTAAAAAGTAGATCAACCAGGTCCAATGCGGTAGAGAAAGGAACAAGAGGAAGGGAAGTACCGCGGTGGAGTTGGGGGGAACCAGAGTTTACTTAAATAATACAGTGTATCCCCTCAACCGAAGTTGAAGGCGAAAGAGAAAAAAAGGATTCGGAAGGAAAGCTCTAGAAGGTAACCATGGTCACGTGAGCGCTAGTCGTGAGAGTGGGCGGAATGCACAAATTGGTAAGCAACCCTAAGAAGTTGCATAGTAAGTTACATACATCACGGATAGCAAGGACCTGTAGTAAAATGGGTATGTACTTGATCAACACAGTAGCGAACGAATAATTTGGGTATCTTCAACAGAACAACATAAAGCAAATCAAATCAAAGACTGGAGCCAAGGCTCGTCGGGGTAATATGGTCATCACACACAATTCATCCAACGCTCATCACTCCTGCAATTGTTCCAGCTCCTCCCATCCAGCTTCATCCATAAGCTGTTCCTTCACACGCTCTCGTAAGCCTTGTATGGCGCTTCCCAGGGCCTCCGTCCATTGCCCTTCCACTGTAGTGACTTTATCTTTTAGATCATGTGTCAAAGACCGCTCCTCATCCGCGCGGGACTCTTGCATTTCCCGCCGTACATGGTCTTCGTCCTCTCCCAATCGGACCCGTTCAGCTATCACAAGCTTGCAATTCGCTCTCATGACAGCCGACTTAACCTCGTGTAAGAGGCAAAAGAGGTTGGTCTGCGATTCGATATATTGGTAGCTAGATTTTTCCGCATGCGAAAGAAGAGTGTAGAGATATTGCAACGGATGATTCTGGTAACTTGGATTTTCCTCATACTCATTCGTAGGGATCTGGAGCTGAAACCCAGCTAGACTCACTGGAACCTGCTGGACCAGAGTGAGGAGAGACGGTGCAATATCCCAGAAGGCGGACAGCTGTATCTCGACCCCTCGAACCACGTTCTCTTCAACCACATTCAAAAAGGATTCAAGCCGAGCCAATGCGCTTGCCTCGTGGTTAACGCGGCGGTTCAAGGCATCTTTGGCAAAGAAGCTGTTCGTTTCCCGCACTTTCTCCTCGTTCGCGTTCTGCTGATAAGGCAGTATGACCACGGTCTTGTACTTTTCATCTCGGTCGCTGACTAGGTCGTATGTTTCGCGATGTAACTGCTCTCGAGCTTCAAATAGCCATTTGAGCTGCGTGAGTTTCTCTAACAGTTCAGGCTTTTCATCGCCTTCTTCTTGGGTCTGGTCGGGGGTCTCATTCTGAGCATCATCGAACAACTTGCTCTGTAATTCATCAATGGAAGCAGTGGCCTTGTTGATTCGTTCAGTGAGAATTGCATGCATCGGCTTTAGCACTGATTCTTGGTAGCCATCCAGCTCTTGTTTTGCCAACTCCCTCGCAAGCTTATTCTCTTCCATAATCAGCGCAGCCTCCGCCTCCGCGGCTTCTGCAAAACTAATGCTACCCTGTTCGATCTGGCTCTGGATATTGGCCTTAAAGCATCGACGGCTATCCTGCATCCTCTCCTGGTGGTTTTGCTTCAGGCTCTTCATATCCGATTGATGCCGTTCTCTGGTGGATTTGACAACAGAAAGATCGCTAATTGATCGAACTAGAGTACGATAGTTGACCAGATCTGGGTGGCTATTGTTGACGGCCGGATGGTGCCGAGGGTAAGGCGGTGGCAGAGTAATCAGCCTCGACACATCCATTTTGTGAGTTTCCTTGGTATATCCGTAGTTATTGTGCCCAACCGTACTTGAATAATCCGACGAGGCTGGCTCTTCGTGCCAGCCCACCTTCTCGGGCGGGTATTCATTCGGGCCGTAAGCTGCATACTGGTCTGTCGATTCGGATGCATAACTCATATCTCTGCCTTCTGCAGGATCTCGTCCTTGGGGCCACTGAAGAGATTCGCGAGGCAATCCCATATATTTAGATTCACGCTTTGAACGTTCAATTCTTCGTTCGCCTCCCTCGCTGCTTGATTTTGATTCCCACCAACGACTCGGTGCACGTCCTCGGGAGCTCATTCCATCATTGCTCATACTAAGGCTCGCTATCGGGGACAAGCAAGGTTGATAGTTGTTCCACCAAGCAGATTCGGGACGTGATTGGGGTATATCGAGCCTCGGAGCACCCCTTGATGGCCGCCTAGAGAGCGGAGCAGGCGAAGCCTGTGGCTTTGGAGGTTTTTCAAATAGCCTATGGCGCACGGTTTCGATATCCAATGAACCGGAGTCCCATAGTTTAGCATATCTCTCACGCCTGATCTGGGATTCAGATATAATAAACTCCGTGAATATTCTTAGAGCATCCGCTTCATCTGTAGCGTCTGCCTCCTTGTCTATAAAGGCCTTGTGTCTTTGTACGGCTCTCTGAACAAATTCCATGTCCTGGTTGACGACAGAATCCAAAGAGGGGCCTTTCTGTGATGGTACTCGGCGTGGGGCTAATGCTGAGACAGTAGCCAGAGTATCATTAGGCAAGTGTAATAAATGAGAAACCGGTCGGTCCTCTCTCGAACTAGGTCGAGAGGGTGGCCGTGTGTCTTGCCCATGTTGCAATGGGGGAGTCGGAAGGGCCCTTGGGGGCAAGGCCTGCGAGGCTGTCTTGGGGTATCCTAATGATTTCTCGCCACCCGGGGAGAACGGTGGAGTATGTGCAAATCCTCGGGCTGGTCCAACGGGGCTGGGCTCGCCTCTTGGAGTCGAAAAAGAAGATCGATTCGAAAACAATCCAGTCGACGAGGCTCTAGGCCGTGAGGTAACATGTTGCCCATCAGATCCCAAGCTATGACTACTCTTGGGGGTGGCTCTTGTAGATGTTTGGTTCCTTGTACTATCAGAAACAGCATTCGTGTCTTCAAGGACTAGATTCGATGGCTTTACTTGGTCCAGGGCATCGGCCCACGGGTTACTGTTGGTCGATACTGCGCTGAAGTCATCAAAAACTTGACTCTGTCTGTTCCTGCGCTCGATTCGCCTCTCCCGAATTCCTTTAGTGTTCGGGTCTCGAAGAGCCGGACTGCGAAACAGGCCATTGCTTGTGGAGTTTGGGTGCGCATGAGTTCTAGATCCATCTGCTCCAACACGGGACCCCGTGATGTTCGCCGTGTCAATAACAAGGGGCGTTTGGTCTCTTTGCCGGGCCACTGCGGGCCCTTCGTCCACCCAGCCAGCTGGAGTCGGGGGAATACTGTCCAAGCCAGTTCCCAGCACTGGAGGTGGTCGAGTTCTGCTACTCCTTGGCTGAACCTGCGAGTGTCGCAAAGACGTTGTATCGGACAGGCCACTGACACTCTGTGATCTCGTAGTAGGAGGAGGGCCTGGGGGTGGTGGTGGAAGAGGCATGCCAGGTTCCCACCCTCGTCCTTGGGGTGAGCTACTCCGAGACTGGCTTGCAGCCCGGGACGTACCGGCGCTATTCACAACGGGGCCCGCAGAAACGGCTCGCCTGGAGGTTGGGGGCCGCGTGACATCATCCTGTTGGGTAGTGGCCGCCATATAATTATAATTACTTGACTGAGATGGATGTAAATTGTCTTGTTGAGAAACCATAATATAGGGCCTTGATCCTGCGTTCAGTGAATTTGGCTCTTGATACACATCCGCTCTATGTCGAGACGATGATCTGGAAGATGACACCCCTTGTGATAACGGTGGAGGTGGCGGAAGTGATACATGTCTATTCTGCCCCGTGTCGCCCACATGAACCATAGATAACGGACGGGTGCGAGGGATGGGACGCTGTCCATACTCCGCGGGGGCATCAGTATTGCCATGTAGTACTCCATTATACGAAGATACCGCCCCTGGAGATGCTGAGCCTCTGCCTGATGTATTATGATTGGCATTATCTCGCGCATGATGCTGCTGCTGGGGCTGGCTTGGTGGCGAGTATGGCGGCGGCGGAGGCGAAAGAGAAGCATCTATATACATCATGTTAAGCGTGCCTTGATAAAAGACCTTTTGAGGTTCAGGCAAAGACCCAGGTATCCGTGATGACATAAAATTATTCAGAAGAAAAGCAGAAACGAAATTGAAAAATGGAAGATAAAAAATGGGCCCAACAGACCTGTATGAGATCCAGCTTGCCGCGACTGGGAAATGATTCGAGTCATGCTATTTGTTTGCGGATAAGTGGATTGCCCCGAGCCGCCTACAGGTCCCCAATCCTGGGGATTGTAAGGGACATTATACTGTCTGGCAGCCATAGATGATGACCCAACTCCTACGCCTCCCGGAGTATTAGTTGCAGGAGACTGGCCTTGCGTAAACGGGCTTGATAAGGAGGTCGTTGACAGAGGGGTCGACGAGTAATTTCCACCAAGCGCGACACCTAGTCCATGAAACTGCGGACCATTCAGAGTCGTTGTCAAAGGTGGCGGTTGCAGAGCATGTTCTCGACGGCTGGGAGATGGCTGATTGCTGGTACTGGCATGAGGTGTTGGCCAGGATGGCGGCTCGTCGCCAACGGTATTTGGAGGCCACCAGCTACTTGGAAATCGCAATCAGTAATGTGAGACGCTGAAAGCAGATCATTTCAAGGGAAGAGGGACAGTCTTGTGGGCATGAGGGGCCCGCGCACCTATTCATACTGCCGAAGAGATTAAGAGCCAACCAGAGATGAAGCCATGGCTAAAAACCGTGCGCAGCAATAAGATTAGGAAGAGGAGCAAAAGGAAGGCCCGAGCCTACCAGACGTGACAGGTCAACGAGAAGGGCAGAGAGAAAGGCGAATTTCCATTCTTTGCAACACGTTCCGTAGGCCAACCAGCCTGCACCCCCCAAGACGCATCGGCCGTTTTGACGGGGATAACGCGAGGGATCCACCTGAGATAAAAATAACACACCCAAGGCTTGGGTATCTGGGGCCACCTGGATGGAATCTGGAAGAGACAAGACTCTTCAGACACGAGAAGGGCATGGATGTGGTTAGTGAGCTGCAGCCTGGCAAGTTCATCACAGCCGGCGTCTTGTTGGCGCTTAGGGCACGGGATCTGCGGCCGCTCACTGGTCGAATACCCCGGCTTTCCTAGACCGCCCTGGCAAACCAGAGCCCTCATCACATCTTATTAGATTGATCCTGTATTTAGAACCAGGCTTGCAGTCGTTTGAAACACCCTAGACGATCAATTTGCGTGCCAGGGCCAGAACCGACTCTAGGGGAAAAAAGGATACGCAAAATAAAAAGGGTTTATATCTGCAAGTAATTGGGGGCCATGGTACTTTTAACTTGGCTCATGAGCGCCTACACGGTAAGACAACAGTCCAGTATTGACAAAACAGATCTTGTTCATTTTGAGTATTGCTAAACTTCAGCTAGTGCATATTGTAAACCTTGTCGCGGACGTATGGATGTGCTTAACCAGCGAAAGGCACTATCTTATCACTTGGGTCCTTGGGTCAATCCAATGAACCAAGAAAGCTTGAATGGCGAAATCACCTTTTCTTGCTATACATTCAAGCCACTAAAGCCAAAGTCAGCGCTGGAACAAGCAATTGCTGAAATCTGGCAAATCAAGCTGATGGAGGGTATTTCAGATTAAATGCCCTGTCACAGGCGGTGGTCATCAATGTATTTGATTATGTTGACCGTCGTGATTAAAATAAAAGAAAATCATCATTGTACAGGTATCAAGGCAGGGTGACGCGAGGAAAAGCAGATTCAACTTACATTAATTGATCCATGCCCGGCCAACATTGGTTGGCCAAGGCGAGGTGTTCTTGTATGCGATCTATAAAATCTGCGCATACAATCAGCTTCGATTGCTTCAAGGCCGTGACAGACGAAGACAAATTGTTGACTAATCAGTCGTGACAGTTGTCGTCCTGGCCAGCAATGCTGACTTGGACATATGCTTGTCATTTGTTTTAATGTCGATTCATCATGATGTCGAAAACAACTGGAGTCAGGGCAAGGTGCCTACATACAAGTAACTGGCCTCCTGCGAGCCACGAGACCAGAGGTCTGGTAAGCTAGAGAAGGTCTTGACTGTCTGTTGATGGCACGAGAGTCAGCAACGTTCACGGGAACTCCATTAAAATTTATGCCAAAGGTGTATGTCAGAAATGCATGAATGGTAAAAAAAAGATGGTGTCAGCATCGATAACTCGAATAAGACTCGTCATCTAAGGAGATCATCATGTGAGGCTTGGGAGTTATGAGACAAGTTGATATTTACCTTTTAGCTAACAGTTTTGATATATTATACATAGCTTATGTGACACTATCCATGACCATTAGCCCCAGGCTCAAGTCTTGTTGGATCAAGATATTTGGGTAATTGTGTGATCTCAGTGGGCGAGGTTTTCTAGGCCTGCCGCAAAAAGGGCATATCCATCAAGACCGGTCGTCTGTCGAACGCCGTCGGAGCCCAGTGCCGTTTCATCTTCGAAAAGGTGCAAAGAGATAGAGTGGTCGAGAGTCTTACCATCTAGAATAAGGCACTTGGAACCAAGGCATTCAAGTGTGCATTACTGGCCACCTACTAAAACTCTTTTGACCGTCAGTACACAATCAAACAAGTGAGAATGAGAGATCAAACGAATTAAATAAGGTAGCAGATCAGAAATGTGCCATAAGATGTATCGCCAACGACCGGAAGGTCTCAGTCGGTAATTTCCAGCGTATATGTTGTTGTGAAGCATCATGCTAGACAGTGTGATAGAAAAAAGAAAAAGAAAGCCAGGACGTACCATTACTGCAAGTGAGGATCGGCTCCTCTGTTTGTCGCATGTCATAGAATTGTTAGTCCTGTGGGACACAAAGTCAGCAATGTGCTTTCATATTGAAATGCAAGTGAGCAGAAAGCTTTCTTTGCAAGCAGATCAGACTGACGTGCAAAAACCGAGTTTTCATGCCAAGTAGGTCAAAGACTCTAGTTTGTAAATGGTTGTAGGTTACATCATGATGGAAGATGTGGAAGAAGATCAAATAGAACAAGTCAGACAAAGTGGACTTACCAAAGAGAGTATCCTGCGATGCAAGTCGCTAGTGATTAGTCCACGCCCAGTGTGAGCATATGAAATCATTGAGCAATTATATTTGTTTGGTTATACCAAGTCTGATGGATGTTGCAGCCCAACCATTTCAGGTGAACAA
Source organism: Aspergillus pseudonomiae (assembly GCF_009193645.1). Classification (NCBI taxonomy): domain Eukaryota; kingdom Fungi; phylum Ascomycota; class Eurotiomycetes; order Eurotiales; family Aspergillaceae; genus Aspergillus; species Aspergillus pseudonomiae. The sequence continues at coordinate 58,907 of NW_022476026.1, read as the reverse complement.
CCATCAGCCAGGATTGTTGTTGTTGCTGTTGTGTGGGAAGGTGAAGTTTCGAAAAGAAAAAGAACAAGCGTGTCGAACTTTTTCAAGCTGCGCTCCCACCGGAGCTAATTTTACCGAGGCCTAATCCGGTTAGACGGGAACGAGTCACGGGATGTGAGTAGGTAATGGCTTAGATAAGCGCCGCCCAGTCAGCTGACCAAAAAAAGGGTGCGATCGACGGAGGAAAGAAACCCGAACAAGAGGCAGCGGATTGCTTCACAGAACGGCCGAGACTCGAATAGTTCAAGAATAGTTTGACGTGGGCGATCAAAAATTGTCGCGTCTGCTGACCAGGAGATATCCACTTCCGGCTATGGGTTTAATTTGCGCGAGAACGACCACGCAGACCAGGGGCTATCTGTTTCATGCGGCATTTCTTTGGGCAATACTACTTTACTGTATGTAACATGGTTTCAATCCCATTGTGTTGCTGATAAGAGATCGGACCTGGCATCGGTACATCCATGGGAACGCGTTACCTTCCCACTTGCCGACCAGTATGGAAACCATTGATATCATATCCAGAAGCATGGATAGTCGATCTCGAACCCATTCGAGTTTTCCCTACGGACCGGTTCTTGTACTGCGGGGGGAATCGGAGGCGGACAAGAGTAAAAACAGGGAAAAGCCGGGAGAGAAGAGAGCGGCGGGGACTGCGGGGAGGAGATGATTGCGTCAATGGAACGATCCCGTATTGTCCATGATCTGGACTGACGTTCTCCTTACTCACTCTTGGTCTCCACCGGCAAAATATTATTGCTCCTATGACCCTGTGGACGGTGATCATTAAGATCCTTCAATGATTCTATTTATACGGTTTATACTATTTATACTTCCTCTGTCTGCTCTTCCAGACTCCCAGTTTGGTATACTCTATTGATCGACCTAATCTCTGACTTACGTACTTGAATCCTACTCCTCTCAACCCGGCCATTATCACCTCACGTCCATTGGTGCCCTAGTCTTCCTGCTTTCTCCGTTGAACCGAGGTTGCGCATTACTTTAAACTGGCCCATTGCACCCCAGAACCACTTGATCTCCCCTCCTGAACAATCTGCGCATATCCCCCTCGGTGCTAAAGAATCCCAAATCAACATCATCATGTCCGGACACGAGAACAACGGTGCGCCCCCCGTGGGACAGGAAAATATCAACACAGATATCGTCACCCTCACAAGATTCTTGACGGAAGAACAAACCAAGGTGCCAGAAGCCACTGGTGACTTCACGTACGGTCATACCCATAGCCCCTGTAGCATCAGCACTGAAGGAAAGAGAAACTAACCGTTCATACCCACCCCTCCAGACTCCTCTGCCACGCTCTTCAATTCTCCTTCAAGTCCATCGCCTACTACATCCGTCGTGCATCCTTAATCAACCTGACCGGACTGGCAGGTTCCTCAAACACCACAGGCGATGACCAGAAGAAGCTCGACGTAATCGGCAACGATGTCTTCATCTCCGCCATGCGTGGCTCAGGTAAATGTCGTATCCTCGTCTCGGAAGAAGAAGAAGAAGCCATCGTCTTCGACGAGCACCCCTACGCCCGCTATGCAGTCGTCTGCGACCCCATTGACGGATCCTCCAACCTGGACGCTGGCGTCTCGGTAGGAACTATCTTCGGCGTCTTCAAGCTGCCCGACTCCGTTCTGGGACCCGAGAACAAGGTCTCCCCCAAGGACCTTCTCCTCCCCGGTACCGAGTTGGTCGCCTCCGGCTTCACCATGTACGGTGCCTCCGCCCAGCTCGTCATCACCATGCGCAACGGTAGCGTCAACGGCTTCACCCTGGAGAACTCTCTGGGCGAATTCATCCTCACCCACCCCAACATGACCCTCCCCACCAAGCGCGCCATCTACTCCGTCAACGAGGGTAACAGCAGCTACTGGGACGAGTGGACTAACGCTTACTTCCACTCACTGAAGTTTCCCCCCGAGGGAGAGAAGCCTTACAGTGCTCGTTACATTGGTAGTATGGTGGCTGATGCTTACCGGACACTGCTCTACGGTGGTGTCTTCGCTTATCCGGCCGACAAAAAGGCCCCCAAGGGTAAGCTGCGTATTCTGTACGAGTGCGCGCCCATGGCTATGGTGTTTGAGAACGCTGGTGGTCTCGCTGTGAACTCTCGCATGGAGCGCCTTCTAGGCGTCGTCCCTGAGCATATCCACGACAAGAGTGGTGTGTTCCTCGGCTCGAGGGACGAAGTGCAGAAGATCATCGACACTTATAACAAGTACAAGAAATGATTTGAATTTTTTGGCCCGTATGTGGCCGGCTTATACTCGTGGGAGGTCTGGTGATTTCACCACGGGATGGTATTAATGAGGATGGTCATGGGTATTTAATGTATGAAAAGCGTCCAAAGTTAGATAAATACTGAAATAAACATTTGAAAATCTATATAAACATCGCTTCTCTACTCGGGTTGATTTCCCTGATCTAATCACCTCGTGTTCTATTTGCGAACGCTGGGTACTTCTAAGTAGGGCGGATAAATATATCTAACCCAAATTCCATGTTGTCACAATGGGGTTCAATGTCCCTGGCTCTAAATCATTCCCAGTTGATTGGCACTGTGCTTGTTGGATATACGTTATCTATGTTTTAGTACAAGAAAACCGACCGCCAATGTTTAATCAAGCGAGAATATACTGACACAACTTACACCAAAGTCCAACATTGCAGGCAAACTCAAATTGAGTAGAATTGTTACAGTCTTCAAGTATATGAATGCACTGATGGTTTAGAAGCAAATAAACACAGGCGAGGTTATATATGGACAAGTTAATTGATGTCTAGAGTTTAATTGATCCCCACAGGGAACTACAGTACATATAATCCAAAATGAAAGGAAAAGAAAGAATGAGGACGCTCAAATCAATCAACGGGATCCTCCTCGAGGAGCGCCTTAAAACTGAACGGAGCAAATGGTATACCCTCGCCCATGAAATGCTTGCTCATAGCCTCGACCCAGTGCAGACGAAGCGAATGGAGCATGGCGCTAGTTCCCTCCATGACACAGAGAATGGCGATTGTCAGAGTGAACCACAAATAGAAGGAAACGACAATCATTATCACACGAAGGGTGGGGGACTCCTGCTCGAAGGCACCACCAAGAGTCATAGTCCACAAAACGATCGAAAGCTGCTGATGGGCCAGAGAAAGAGCCCACAGACGCAGGTAAGACGCAGTGTGAGAAATACAGTTCAGACAGAATTCAATGGTATGAATGACCTGATGGATCATAATCTCAGAGAAGTCGAATTCTTCGTGCTCCTCCTCTCCAAGGTCTTGGGCAATCATAGCTACCCCCTCACCCTCGCTGGCCATGCTGTCACGGCCCCCATTAAGTCCGCCATCCATATCACCATCATCTTCAAGCGCGCTAACTCTTGACTGTTCTCCAAGACCTCTGTATCCTTGAGCACGAGCACGGTTATGCTCCCAGCGGAGGTAGAGCGGCTTGAAGAGGAGCATAACGGGTACTTGTGCGACGGCAAGAAGCAATAGGATAACCTGAACAGAGCCTTGGCCTGGGTAGAGTTCCTCATTAATGTTACCAGGAGAGAGGAACATGAAAATGAGCATGTTCAGCAAACCTGGGGGTGATTGACCCCTGGCTGGCCAGTCAACCGACCACTTATAGATGACAGTAAGGACAAGGTACCCAAAGATAGATTGGAAGAAAATCATTCCTGGGAGGAAGTTGCCGATGATATCAACCTTAGACTTGAAGTGGCGAGCGTTGACATACTGCAGGCAAAGAGCATAGGTCATCTGTAAATTGTTTAGTTTCTGCAGTGAACAACAACCCATTGAATGGAAGAACTTACATGAGACCAGCCGAGCAGGATACTCATTTTCATCTTCAAACTGTTTGTAAACAGGAGAGAGTTTTCAGCCTCATGCCAATTCCAGTCAAGTCCAAAGGGAAACCGATAGTCGCCCTTCAGGGAAGCCTCGACTGCCTGGCCTGGATGGATGATCTCAGGCCACTTCCATTGACTCGAGAAAACCGTGAACGACTTGGAGAAGATATCATTGTAAATAAGACCAGTGTACATGGAGAAAAGACCCATCATCAGCATAATATAACGGCCATAGAATGCCATATATGTCAGTTCATCTAACTTGGTCTTCTGAAGCTTTCTCTCCCAGAAAATCATTGCAGCAGCACACATAGTCATGAGAGCACCGTGACCGAAATCGCCAAACATGACGGCAAACAGGAATGGGAAGGTGACGATCGTGTACAATCCAGGGTTGGCTTCCGAGTACTTCGGGATACCATACGCATTGACAATGGTCTGGAAGGCCTCCGTGAACTTGTTCGTCCGCATATAGGTAGGGGGTGTCTTGTTAGTCCGGATCTGATTAACAATAGTAGGCACACTTAAACCAGCACGGTCGTTCACATCCTGCAACGTCGACTTGATCAACGGCAGCGAGTTTGTTGGACACCAGGCCTCCGCAATTAGTGTTTTTCTCGCTTGATCGTAGGAGAATCTGTTGAGTGTATCATAGACAGCCTTTTCCTTCCTGACGATGATCATCCAGGCCGCAAGCGAGCGGGCAATCTGTGTAAGTTCCGCATCGAGCGTATTCTTAGTGTTGCGCAAGACATTATCCACATCACCCAGGCGTGTATTTACTTCATGAATCTGATCGCGTCTCAGCTCACTGTTCTCGTCAACACCGTACAGTGAAGCACCAAGAGATTCAGATATTTTCCTGATTTTCGCGATGATGTTTTTTCCGTGGGCGAAAATAACAAACACATTCTTGTGAGACTCTTCGTTGGTCGTCGGGTCAATGATAGCCTCGGGAATCTCCGACTGATTCATGTACAAGTTACCACGCAGAGTTCGCCAAAGAATACGTTCAAAGGCACCAATACGGTCACGTGGAATGACGCCCGCGACAAACCCGATGTTCATCTCGAGGAAGGATTGTTGACCCTGGGCCTCGCCGTTCTGACCCCGGTGGGATTGCTGTTCGACATCACGAAGGAGAGGAGCTTCATCGTTGTCAAATGATTGCCGTATTTCTTCCGTATGAGTGTGGGCGCGATCGAAGAATCCACCGGCTTCCCTCAAAACCCAGCGCCATTCCGTGAGCTCCACCTCACGCTTCTTGAGTGTCTCATAGCTATCGTTGAGTGAGGCAATCCTCTGTTCCAAGCTCTCGCTCCGTTCGGCAAGCTCATCAATCTCTGAAGCCAAGGGCGCAGCTAATGTATCGGTGAATTCGGATGAAGACCGCATTGGGATCCCTGCCTTGTCCATCTGAGAATGGAAATATCCTGTAGAGGACAACATAACGTTAGTTGCTTTTCGGCCTTAAGAACACATTATTCCATATGGGTAGCCATACGCAGCTGCCGTTCCACATTATCCAGGCGACGGATCTCTTTGGTGAAGGTACGTTGAAAAGCATTAGTGTCGGGGTTAAGCTATTTGCAAGCCAATCAAGGTTAGCCCAGGTTACTGTCGCGCTGCTTGCTCCGGTTTTCGATTATCGACTCACATCTCTAAACTGAACCTGACCGAGTTCTCCCAAGGCACTGACAACTTCTCGTCCGATTTCATTGGCGATATAGAGCTGGGTCAAGCTCATATCCGACGAACGGAAGAAGGTATCCTTCGGAGCCATGGTGAAGAGGCTGCCTGTAGCAGGTTCCTTTCACCACAGGTATAAAGATTGCACAACAGTACCACAGTTGTGTACGCACGAAAATGGTAAAATAATAATAAAGATGCTAGAGATGGGCGTCGAGGCAGTTGGGGAGAAGCGCCTGAACCACTGGGACCCCTTGGCAAGGTGACGGCGACCTTGATTGCGGAAGAGCCGCGTGGCTGTTGTGGCACGTGATTAAGGAGGACGATGCTTATCTAATCACCTGTCTACCCCAAATCTATGGATGAACAATTGGCTACTAAGTAGCGATAGATGCCATAAAATGCTTTTGAAGTGAATATCGCTGTGTAATGTGGTATATGGGCCTTCAATTCAAGAATACCACCCAAAACTTTCACATCAAACAACAACCTAAGAAGAATTATCCCTCCACCAAATCCACCATTATTCATACCGAATGCTCTAATAATTCCCAATTCTCATACTGCCACATACCGAACGACCAATACGTTGTAGCTTGCCAAAAGTGGTGTATGAATTGTACGAGTCATGGATACATGCCTGTATTGCCCCTCTTAATCTAAGCGAAGTAACTCTTCCAAAGCACACCAGAGAGGTCTTCGAGCTGGTCTGGAGTGAACGCCTACACAAAAATGTTAGCTTATAAACGATCAGTTTCTCTCTCAACGATGGAGGGTTGTCCACCTTTGCATCAATATGCCAAGTATCTTGTCTTGTCTTTTTGAACTCGCTGATTATAGATTTGACACTCGAACCCACGACGCCAGGGTCGTTTGCAGCCCGAACGCTCAATGTAGCCAGGGCTTCAGGCATCCACGTGGGCGGCGGACTATTGTACGGGAATGCTTGGATTAGCGCACCGAGACCTAAAACTGCACCGTGTCTCGTGATTATGAGTCGAGCATGCTCAGGTGTTGGAGTGCCAGCCCCAGATGAAACTGGGGTTGACAAGCCGGACCGAAGGATTTTGGGGCGTTTTGGGAGAGGGTTGTCGATCAATATTTTCGAAAATCGCTGTTTGAACCGGCTAACCATCTCTTCGCGCAAAAATACGGGTGAGCAGCGAATCATGCCAGACAAGGTAGCTGATGCTCCAGCCCTCACTTCGTGCTGAGGGTCTTCTAACATGTTTGCCACGCACTCAAAAAGCTTGTCTCTATCAGCGACGGAAAGCAGGAATAGACGGCGGAAGTAAATGATCTGAATGTTGATCATAACTCGTAGACGCTGGTGCCATGAGGGTGACGTCTGTCCTATGTGAATGAGGGACTGGATGAACCCAGAGTTCTGCTCAGCGGGGTATGGGATGTTGGGTAGATGTCGGAAGACATGATAGGCCAATGATTGGAGCTCTGGATCTTCCTTTACATCCATCATGTGTAGCAGTTGTCCCGTGAACACGTCTGGGAAGAAGGGAACCAACTGCGTGCACTCATACGACGAAAGAGTGGAGTCCAACCAGAGAAGTACTGTTTTGCATCCTGAAGTATAAGATGAAGGCGTCTGCTGACCTGGGGTCCTCTCGTGCCGCCACTTCTCAATGTCACTGAAGATATCATGTATCATCTTGGTGAATTCTTCGGTAGGCTGATATGGGTATGTGCCCACTGATGACGCAGCCTCCTGCGCCGCAAGGAGGGTCTTAACGTCGGCGTATGATTCATGATACCGTGTGCGATAAATGGTTGCAATCGTTTGGCCCATCGCCTCGCGGACGCCCTTGTATGGGTGATCAAGGTGTGCCAGAAAATCTCTAACGATGGGCTTTTCAAGTTGGAAATGCCACCCTGCATCTATGATGGCTTGATGCAGCAGATTGATCTTGGAGCTTTCCTTGAAAGCAGCATTTGTCGACATATCTAGTCGAAAGCTCGCAAGCCAATCGACCAGGGGCCATGCTCTTCGTGGGTCACGACATTGAAGGATCATATGAAGGAAAGTCGTCCAGTAGCCGGAGTTTTCCGGAGTTAGTCCATCAGTAAAGATCTTACGCACAATCGGGAAAGCGTATTCCCAAACCAGTGTCCGTTTCTCCACACTTGTATCAGCAACAGAGCTTATAAGGGCACCGAGGATCTCCGCAGTAGCTCTGTGTTGATGTTTATCGCTACCGTCCTCAAAAACAGCCTCGATTTCTTCTTGAATATCCTTGAATTTTGCAGCGGTCAGCCCATCCCGGAGCATTAACTCGAAGGCGTACAAAAGCATCATTGCACAGGGCATGCGGAACTTGTCAGCAGTAGGGTCCCGTGGCTCTTGCTTCAAGTACATGAAAAACTTGTTGAACCAAGCTCGATCGAACAATTTCCCCATGTGAGCCCGCACTTTCCACTCAGTTTCGTCATACTCGATGTCACGCTCAACGTTGGACTTGTACGCAGGCATGCTTTCGGCCCACACAAGCCATCCCGGGAAGTCATGGTCAACATAGTACTCGGCCTCAGGTTTGGCAAAGCTCGATAGATACTCCTTCGTCCAGCCCTTGTTGTGCCGCTTGGTAGCCACATTAATCTTAGAATGGAAGTGTTGATGGCCCAGGATGTAATTCTTGTAGTCATGGTTGCAAATAGCCCTAACATCTACCATGGTGAACAAGGCGATGAGAGCTTGGGAATACATGCCGCGCAACCCCGGATGGTCATCGATAGACCCTTGAGTTACAAGGTCTATTAGATTCTCACTTGCAACGTAATCAAATCTAAGACCCATGGTGATCACGATGGTGGCTGCTCGGCTGGCGACTTTCCAATGCGATACTCTGGCCAAATTCACCAGTTCTTCAGCCAGATCAGCCTTCTTCTTTTCAATGATGGCTCGCTTGCTGTTGATATTCTTGCGCTTATGCTGGATCTCACCCTGAACATCCTTCTTCGGAGCGATCGCTTCAACGATGTTCCGATCAAGAATGGCCATCCTTTCCATAGCGCGGCCATAATCCATGATCTGATACACCGCGCCCGAGCAAATTCTTTGTACGGAAGGCTTGTCGACGGCACTTGCGTCGATGAAAGTTCTTACCAAAGTTGGGGCGTACTTCCAATGGCGGCCTACGGTCTTCGCGACGCTGCTCAGGAGTAAAGAAAACAATGCACCTTTGATCCGGGCGTGGTCGTTTTCTTTGATGCCTTTCTGTAGAGCCTTGATTAGGGGCGGGATAACAAGAAGGCGAGCCCCCCACACAGCCTTAAGAGCAGACTCTCCTGCACTTTGAGCATTGCGCCGAGTCTCGGTATAGAGGGAGACGCAGGATTCTGCGATATCCAGGAGCAGGATCTCGTCTAGTTGAGACCGCCGCCGGGGTGCTGCATTGTGCCTCAGGCGCTGTAAATGGTAGACATTGGCTCTGCGAACCAACAACGGACGAGGGTAGTCTTTGCGGACACCACTCATTTTGTAGGGATGAATGTCTGCGGCGAGGAGACGCGTGACCCTGTCAAGGACATGAGCAGATCTTTCAATGCCAACGTCCACAAACCATGACCGATAAGCTGAGTACAGAGCGCTGAAGCAAGGCACATCATCCTCTTGCTTGTCCGACAAGAATCTATGCACCTCATGAAGAACCCAGCCTGCTCTCTCCCGGATGTCATGGATAGTAGTGTACATCGGATCGGTCTCATTTAGTGAATAGCCGGTAGGGTACGAAAATGATTCTCTAACTGTAGCTTCGTCCGAGCTGTCAAGTAATGAATCGGAGTCTTCATCCTGGGAGCCATGTTCACCATCGGCCATATCGATATCGGCCATTGATTTGGACGACCCGTTTACTCCATTCGTTTTCGTCTGCGACGCGGCCTTTGGATCAAATAACACAGAGATACCAGAAATGATAAGTCGTAGTAGAACCAAGTTCCTTGTAACCTCATCCGACCACGCTTTACCACTTCCATCTCGTTTGACACTGGATGTCTCAGTGGTGAGATCGGTCAATTGTTTGAGGGCGGACTCAGCCTGGCTCTTAAATAGCTCGACGGCAAATTCAAGTTCTTCACGTTTTGGCACATGCCATTTTACGGTCAAATTATTGGGATCTGGCTGATAGCTCCAAAGCTCAGGTTGTACACCCTGAGCAGCGACATCGGGCTCATACAGGGAGTAGTCCGCAGTATAAGTGCCCGTGAGGTTTAAGAGAAGGTGATGCACAAAGTTTGAGATATGAACAGTCGGTATACCCCTACATTTCTGTTGCATATACACCGCAATGTCGAAGAGCTCCTTCCTGTGAGCTAGCACAGCATCGCCGACATGAACAACGCACATGCTCAGCATACTGACATTCCAAACCAAGCCACGGTCTCGGGGGAGGACATCCGTTCCAGTGGTCCTAGTGGAGCCTGCGCCATTGTCGTCGATCTCCGTACGGATGGCCTGTATCAGCACTGGAATAAACCGCTTCAGAGCTTTTTCTGGGTTGACCTTGCAAACCGAGTTACAGATAAAGGCCATCGCATCCCGCGCTTGATGAATAACGTGATTGGACACGAAGTCTACAACCTTCGACAAGGCAATATCGTAATACTCGGGGGAGAGGGACGACAGAAGCGGCATGAATGTGGCAGGTAGGGTATTCACAATGTTCTCTTCGGGAGAGCCGTTGCGTACCCTGCTCACGTCTGGTAGATTCTCCAGGAGAGTAAAGACTCGCCCAAGAAACGATATGATGAAGTCACCGAAGCCACAGGTTGAAGAACGGAGGATCATTTCCTCGGTTTCATCATCCAGATCCCGATCATAATTGAGTTGTACCTCAACGCCCTCTTCTTCCATACGCTCCATTTCACCCGAGATCCATTGCATCGCCAGCATGTTACAGTTTACGTCTTCCCTCCCTTGCGTTAGGTCAGCCAAGGGTATGTTATAACAAGCAGACTGGATGAATGACAACGCATGCAGAGATTTCTCAAGATCATTGGCATCGACACCGGGCAGCGCAAGTCCCAGTAGAGTTGTCATGTGACAGCGATATCCCTTCGTCCTTGAGATAATTCGTGAAAGGACTTGAAGGGCGCGGAGCGATGACGTCGTGCGGTGAACTTCTACTAAGCCTTGAAGAGATGGATATATACGTTGCAAAGCGCCGGGAAGGATAAGATGTGGCTCCAGGAAGGCCAAACTTTGTAGCGTAGACAATGAGAAGCTCATTGCTGTACCGCTTTTAGCATAGATACCCATGAATATGACATCACGGAGACAGAGTACAAAGCGACGCTTCAGGGGCTCTGTCAATCTTCGTTCTGCCGGCACTTCCATCTCCCCGCTTTGCTCTCGATTCCATCGCATAATGAAGAAGTCGGCGAGGTAGTAGACGAGCTGTGACAAGGTTTTCGTCCAACTGCCAGAGTTAGATGGATGGAAGAAAGTTTCGACTGCCTGTACAAGGCCCTCTAATTGCGTCAAAATAGACTCTTCGGCGTCGAGGCATGCGGGAGAGAGGGACATCACGACCCATCGAGCAATGTGATGTGCCACTGGATGCTTCCTGGTATCTCGGTCAAGCATAATGCCTAGCCCAGACGAGATATCCACCAGCGCACTGTAAGGAGAGGTGGATTGTCCCACAGGAATCTCCAACAATCTCAGGATCGCCGTGAAGATGAGGGACGACTGTTCCTTTGTGAAAAGACCAAATTCGGAGAATGGTATCTGCTGGGCAGGCAATGAATCACGAGCTAGCCTCGAAAGATAGTCAAGGAAGGTGGTATCAAATGTTTTTGACCGATTGACTAAGGCCCAAAGATGAAAGTACGTCGGCAAGTAATGATGTGGCAGTAGGTCTTCCCTGGTCTCGGGTGGGGGTGACGTTGGGAGTAGTAGGTTTATCAACCCGACTACGACAAACGCACCCTCCGAAAAGGACGTGGTATAATGAGGAAGAAACTCTTCCAGCATAGCTGGCAGCTCACACGGGTCAATGTACAGCTGGACGAATGCACAGAGCTTCGTCAGTGTCTTGACATTTCTCTTCAGGTTCGTAGAATGCACCAAGCCCGACTCTGTAGGTAACACAAAAGCTTTTAATTCCCTGTAAAGAGGCTTCCAATCCAGAGTCAGGTCCTTAACGGGCCTCAGATAATGCTTGCGCCTGTGCCGATGTCAGTACCATGATGGGCAACAGTAGTCATTTGCAAGTTTGGCTTACTTGGTGAGGAACATAAACATGCTAGCAAATCGCTCTGAAACATTTGGATCGATGCCCGGGGCAAGAGAAAGCTCATAGTATAGCCTCACAAGGTTGATCCGGTCCGTACGGGACGGATCAAACTTGAGCGACAGCCATCCTCTAAGCTCCCGAGTCCAGTGCACGGCACCAGGACTGAAATCACCCGCCTCTACAGCAACATAGAGTTGGGTTAGTATCTCCCGCAGACTCCGTTCCCTCTCGGTTTCATTTTCGAGTGGATATGGTAGATATTTGAAATAAGGATAGGTGCGAGGGCGGACTCGTGCCTTGGGTTCGCCATTCCCGTTCATCCCTACAGGCTCAACCCCCGGCGAGGTGGCTCGCGATACTTCGTGCGCATTATGAAAATTTTCTGATGTTAAAATGGCCTTCGCGGTTGATTGATCCATCGTCATACAATAGGATCGATGATCACTGCGGTGCAGATGTTGGGGATGAGGGAGGTTCGGAAGAGCTCTAGAAGACTCAATGTTAGTAACTACTTTCGTTCGAGGACATCAATAACATCAGCGCGTAGATGGGCCTTTAGCGGTATGGACTTACATTGGACATGAAGATTGTAGCCCAATGTCCAGCTGTGAAGATCGATGACAAAGAGTGACTTACTGCCAATTATGTTCGCATGGGCAATTGGACGGATGGGTCTTGGCTAGTAGGACGACCGGGTACAACAGTAGAAGCTTTGGGACGTTTCAGAAGCTAGTACGAATGATGGGGAAAGTCCTCCGACAAAGAAAGATGTTGTAGAGGGAGTTGAAAGGAGGAGTATGTGCTGTTCGTGTCGCAATAAAATACAGCCTGGGCAGTTTAGAGGATCATTCAGTTTTAAGCCCAAGTGTAGCAGTCGGAAGAAGGTAGAAAGAGGTATTATCGCTCAGTGAGTTAAGTTTCTGATGACATAATTCCACGTAACTGCACCGCAGCCTAACCCTTGGCACTAAGCTCTTTCCGTCTTGTCTACCCAAAACGGGAAGTCTTCCATGAGAACAACATTTCTATACAATGCTTGTATCTTTTGTTCTATTTCACTTGAGCATGAAATCTTCACATATAAGCAATGGGGGTGGAGTTGAATATTATATATTAAGCTCTGACTATTAACTCATCTTTTAGTGACAGGACATTTGCAGTATCGACAAATCCTAAGCTGGTGGCAGGAAGGATCCAAAAAGAACCGCCTGAACAATGGCATAGATCACTATCCCTTGTATCGCAATCGTGAAAGTTTGGCTGCGCTTGGCAACTCTACTTGAATCCGCAGCCTGGCCGAATGTCTGACATATAAGGTACCAATACCAGAGAGGGTATCCAGAGGATATCCGATTGATGATCTGAACGTGATAGCTAGTAAAAGCCATCACGGCAAGTAGGCCATTGGGCACCGCAAGCCGTGTCAGTACTGGAGTTGCTGTATCTGATGGCCATGTTATATTTAACGCCCAGAGAGAGGAGCGACACAACAAGAACAACATGGGAAAAGCCAGGATAAAAAGAGGCAGGTTGGAAAATGTCCAGTACCGTAGGAACCCTACATTCCTGCAGAGAGTGTCAGTAATTGATAGCTCCTAGATCATGGTGTGTTAGCCACTGACCAATAATGAACCTGAACCCAGCCATAAATGCTAGGTATGAGCTGCCCACACCACGGTCGCAAAGGTTCGTCAGACCTGCAGAATGCTGTGTACGCAATCCACTGTGGTACAATGAGCCCCAAGGCTACCACACAGCCACCGACCACAATGACACCCAGGCGAAGCACACTGCCCCCGGATATACCTTGGGAGATAATCTTACGCAACTGTAGCAGCGCGTCGTATGCAAATAAGGCTCCGCTAAGGATCCCATTGCTGCGGACTGCTGTAGCTATTGAGAACAACGCGGCCGCGAGCAACATTTTCGCATTGCTGGACGCCCGCTTACCAGTGTTGGCATCAAGCAGGGAGCATGAATATAGATAATACCCAGTAATGTTGAGAAAGGAGAATAATGATTCTCCGTAGGGCGCAGAGAGAAATGCCCCAGCAGGGCATATAATGTGTAAGGTAGCAGCAAGAAGGCTGATTAACCTTCCTGAGGTGGTGCCATGGCCAAAGATATTGACGGATAGTCCGTATATGGCCAATATCGAAACGTAATGGGCAATATGAGAGACGGCACTTGCAACCAGTGCGATTTTAGCAACACCGTCCAGGCCACTGAGTTGAGGAAGAACTTTGCCTACTATTAGCAGCCGTTTACCCCAGGGCATGAAGAAACGTATGTACCAGATGTTAGAAAGGAGAGGATTCTAGTGTAACCATAGCCAAATGCCCATTCTTGTTCGAAGACATAGCCATCCCGCACAATATGCACAAAGTATATTGAATCCCATCTGACAAGCTTTAGAGGAAACGAGAAGGGCGCATGCCTAATGACTTCCCCTCTGGCATCAGAAGCGGCGGACTCCTGGTAAGGAAGCAGCCCTGTGGAAGTATCATAACCAGGCCCCGGGCAACCAATGATAACCAGAAACAGAAGAGCCTTCCATAACCAGAACGCTAGTGATAGACTCCTAATGGGATTGTTGGGATTCAAGAGTCGTGGGCGGGCTAAGGCCAGCCCGGCAGCCATCCCTTACAAGATCCCTAAGGGATTTGCCAGATATTGAGGTAGTCTAGGATTAGGTTCGATCCGTTTCTTCCACCTCATGCCATGTATGGATATCTATGAGGGGTTTTTGGGACTCCAAACCAAGGGTCCACCGACGTAAAACCGTTAAAAAATATTAATAATGATAAGAAGCGCTATCACTGACCGAGGCACTTGCTGAACTGGTCCCCAGTCACGTAGTTTAACTGATGATGTTGGAAGTCGAACGGCAAGTGGGTACTAGTATTCGGATTTTTCGGCAGCATAACTTAAGCGATGCCTTATTCAGCAATCCGATGCATAACTTGAACCAGGTTAACGTAACAGATTAACGACACTAATTAAACTAGTTGCAATCCTTGCAGTCGCCACAATGACGGATCGTGCTTAAATCTGATGGGCTGAAGGCTTAGAGGGAAGTGTCTAAAACGGATGTGTCGATGTCATCATGGATCTTTGGAACTCATGACTGAGTTGGAAGAATGGCCACCTGAACAAGTATCACTACCTTTACCTTACCCATGGCATATACTAGGCTACAATATTATGCCATGAACATCCGAGGTGTAACTTTTACCCACCAAAGAGTGGATGTCCAACCCAGCGAGAATTCTGGAAAGCGGATTAACATGTCACTAACCCTACCTTGGGCCTTGGTATCAACCCGCGGTCGATTCAGCCCTACAAAAAGCCCAGTCCACTGACGGATTCGGAATCTACTTAGTCCAGCACCATGGAAGATTAGCATCTACCTTCCTTTCATCGTCTTCTTTTATTTTCTTTTAAGTTTTCTTCTTTTTATGGAAACTAGCTTATGGTAGAGAGGAAATATTTGGTACTAATAATAATAGGATCATTCTTCACAAACCCCTAGATGATCAACAAATAGCACTCTATTTTAAGTTGCATCATAGCTCTTGGAGATCTATATTGAATATTCCCTCCGGCTTGATTACGACTCCGAGTCCGAGGATGACGGGTCCGATTCCGAGCACTAGTGGAAAGAGTAAGTAATATATTGCCAATGAAATCGATCAGAGATTTCTCTTTAGCGGGATGGAGTCTTGAACACACGCAACTCCAATCTACTACTAGTCCCATCAAGAAGAAAATTAATTTCCCTGAATCTAGGAGGCTACGTTGCAGGCCCCGTCTTGGGTCACGCGCTCGGGATGTGGCACTCCACAATCACTACACAGTCACAGTATGTATGTACTGTACATGTACTATTGTACACACTATAGGAAACTTATAGCGATGTCTGATGTCGCTGTCAAGTCTTGGTATTTTCCAATTTAAACCCCTCGGATGGGGCTACACGATTTCTTGTCGGTGACGATAGCATCTTATGATGATCACTATATGATCCTATGAATGCATATAATCCCTACCGCCTTGTGGAGTATATTCTGCACCATAACCGTAGGGCTGTCACATGGTGACAGATAATTTATGCTTATGATAACCGCTCTGATTATTCTTCGGCTGAAATAATCATTCTATGCAAGGAGAGAGGGGGGAGAAAGAAGACAGAAAAAATGGGCGCACCACCCCCCTGGTGGGGTGGTGTTTCCATCCAGATAACTATGGGCCCTCTTTTTCTGTCTACAGTACTACTGTTACTGTCGAATGTACCGTAATAATGCCAAGGCTAGCAGTACCTCTTGGTAACTTTGGCCAAGAAGAACCCATGGTTTGGAAGTGCCCTTTGACTCTAAGTATAGAATCATGAACTACCGAAGGAAGAAGGTCCCAAAGCATTATCAATCTCGTACAGGGGTAGAGTTTTCAGAGGATCAGTGGCTGATGGATAGGAGGGAAAATTACTCCGTATTTACCTTCACCAGTTATTGCAGCTCTGAGTAATTTAGTTTCTGGATAAGTTATGGGTTGCCTGGCCCAAGCCAAGAGCCTTATCCATGGACAGATACATTAACCGGCAAGTCGGAGGCTCGGACCTCCGTTTGCACTACTATACGTCGTTGTTGTTTGGTGTTCGGGGTACGGAAGGCGGGAGTAGTACTAGTAGTAGGTAGATAGTTACTAGTATAAGGTTAGTAAGCGGTAGTATAAGTCATGACTGATGTCCGAGAGAGAAGATGTGTGAGACAGATGGTCGGGGTTCGACTCCGTAGTACAACTACTCGTAATGAAAAAGTTTCTCTGAGGGGGTCAATTGTCCTCGTGCCTTATAGGGTAACGCTTCTTTCAAACTTGGCACCTGGAACTTGGTGGACAACTCCAGACATGGTTCATAAGGGAAAGAGAAGCACAAAAATTGGAAAAGCATAATTGGATGGTTGACGACGGAGAGTGGGAGTACCGAAAGTTACGGAACAACCAGTACGACGGCGTTCCCGGAACTTGGAAGGTGATCAATCATCCAGTAATACGGTACTAGCGGTACTGGAGCCTCGGGCGTTGTCTAGTCCCGAAGATCGCCGTCTAGACTGGTTTAGGGCATGACTGCGAATCAGTTGCCATCTCGGCGTCCTTAAGGCGAAATTTCCATGGATCGCCCCCTCAAAGGTAAGTTCCGCTAGGTGGGGACTTGTTTTCATGCAAATCTGGCATTCGTCGGGTTTTAGTAGTCATTACTATTCGATACTCTACTAGTCCTACTGACGATACATATCTGCAAAGAACAACAGCTCTGCGGAGCTTCCATGGAACTACCACCGAGGTGTGTAAATATTTGATGATGATGATTATGAGATTATTTCTCATCTCTTAACGCTACGATTTTTGAGGAAGTGGACCACTGACTCAGTGCCTTTGATTTGATTTATTGAATTTTTCTTTTCCTCTTCTTTTTCGTGCCCTGCTTTCATAATCCCCTCGATTTTCTGATTTGATTGATCGTATTACTTGACCGCTATATTGACCCCATCCATCTGACATGCAACCCGATCTTTCTTGAAATTTCTTTTCTTTTTCTTTTTTTTTTTTTTTTTACCCTTCATTTAAACTGCATCCACTCGTTCTCTTTGTTACATACAGTCCACATACCTGAGTATTAAGGCTTTGGTCACCCGCATTGTTCCAACTACAACAGTTCATACAATTTAAACATTCTGCCCCTACTTACACGTCCCTCCCTTGCATATTCTCCCGTTCCGACAGTTGCGTTGCACATTACGATACCTACTTTCCATTGTACAACAATACAAGTCGTGCCCCATCTGACTGCCGCGGGCATCTCCTATTCCTTCCTCTTCAGCCTCGCCTGTCTCCTACCACTTCTTCAGAACGATTGCTGTGCAGGTCACGCCTGAATTCTCACCGATCCTCTCCTTCCACCCTCTTTTCCTTTATTTACTAACTGACACAACCTTCGTGTGTTCATCCCCCACTACGTATAGAGCTTGTGAACAAGTGATCAGCGTGAAGCGCCACGATCGCCGTGTGATATCACTGGGTTTCGGTCCACCGTGGTTTGTCGATCTGTCAATGCTTGCCTTGATGGACGGTCAGAGAGGGTTTCGCATTTCATGAAATAATAATGCTGTTTAATTTGGGCCTGACAGCACATGCAGCAGCGGCTCACGAGAACGACGCTGGCCCTCAACCGGAGTCGCAACTTTCGGGGGGTTTAAATCGTCATTCCTCCCCGCCAACGGTTTCATTTGCGACAATGCCAACCATGGGCTTGGGGAGTTTTTACGGCCGATATAAGGGCTCAGAGACAGAGCGACTCCATAAGGGGCCTCCGCGGGCAATGTCTGCGAGCCCGGTGGCGTCGGTGGTTTCGAGCGATGGAGAGTACTCAATGGCAGGGACAGTTCTCAGTCAATCCCGGAACACCCGCCCGCAAACATTTAGGAAACAATCGTCGCGGCCGAAGACAATCTACCAATTAGCTCACCCCGCGTCCCATGCACGTCATAAGCGATTGAGGCTCCGACCCAAGCTTCTTCTGCAGCTACAGCGAGTATCACAAACCCCACGCCCTCTACCTGTCCTGGATGTATTACCGTCGACCGTATTTTTACCTAGATTATCGCGCAAATTCCCCACGATTTTTCGAGGCAAGAAGGGATTGGGTCCCAATGATTTGATCATCGTGACCAGCGATCTTTATGAACGGTCCGGGGGGGATATTGCTGATAAGTATCTCAGCTCGGACGAGGAACACAGTGAACATCGTGAAGTCGTCGCAACAATTTGCCAACTTCTCAAGGAGGATGCGTTGTCAAAAGGGAAGGCGGAGATTTGTCTTAATTACGGGCCGGTGTGGGAGGCGACACCTCTTCCCAATGGATCCTACGAGTTTGTGGCCAACACCGAAGATGGGATTCAGATCCTGCGATGGGTACTTCGCGGAGCACGGAATCGCCGCATCTCCGCACCCCCTGGAACTACGCCCCAGGCGGACACGAAACGATTTACTTTTAGCGTCATCAACCCCAACACCCGTCGTCATCCCGTCATCGCGACTATGGCTCGTAATCACCTGGAGATATTTGATGAGTACGCGATGCCCACGGCATCCGGACATCCTCTGTCGCCAACGTCTACGATGTCTGTGATCAGCGATGATTCTGAACTGGACGCCTCCTTAGACAAGAAGGTCATTGAGACGGACGATAATCTCCGGACGTTGATCATTATCACCAGTATTTGGGTGGCCTTCCGAGAAGGCTGGTCGCATAATTTCACTTATGATGATTCAGCCGTGACTTTCAACGCAGCACTTTCCCCATCTCGACAGCCATCTCCATCTGCAGCCAGAACCGAGAATGATCTGATACCCGCTGGAAGGGATAATCGTTCGGAAAGGCTGGTATCGAATGGCTCGAGGAACCGCGCATCGGTGCCAAATGGCTCACAACCTAACGCGCTGTCAGACCGGTCCATAGCATATGGTAGTCTGACCAAGCGCTCGAATTCAACAGGCGCAGCTTTCATGGAGCGAACCAACCGGCGTGCTTCTGGAACCGTTGGCCGACCCAAAAGACATAGTTTGCGTTCAAGTCCTCGCGAACTGGACCAGAACGGGAACAGCCCAGTGGAACAAAATAATCGAAGCTCCACAACACAGCCAGCAGCCCCGGTTCCGCCATTGGATAGCTCGCAAGGTAACGATAGCTATCCACTACATCAGCTTGAACCATCCGATCTAAAAGCTAAACAGCTGGGCCGAAGCAGCTCCACGAAGAGATGTCGACGCCGGCTGAGCAATATTTTTGACTTCCTGACTCGAAAGCACCATTAATGAAGCCCGGTGCTTCTCTGATGGCTTGGTGAACCAGGTCTCATACGGTTGTGTGACACCTAATTCGATTCTACGCTCCCTCTAGCCGAGGTGAAGCGGGGTCCCCCTTGGGGTTCCCTTTTGTACATCTTTTCACTCCCGGTGGCCAGGTGCTATGATGGGATTCTGGGGCTAGCCCAAAAATCAATTTGCATACGGTCTCCGTGCTTACTGTCTTTACGCAATACTCTCACCTCTTCGCAGCGCCGTGATCTCTTGATGACCAGGAGTGGCTGTGCCCTTCGTTCTCGACCGAACAGGATTTGTAAATAGAAAGATCAACAATCAGTGGTAAATACACTTGAGATATAAGGCCTTTTATTAGAATCTCCTTTTGTCTTCGGATTGCATGTACCTAAGAGTATCGAATACTCACGCATTTAACGCACGCAGTGATGTAGCTGGGTTTATCATTGACTTAGATACATCCTGATATGAATTATGAAAAAATATACCCTGCACAATGTTCTTTTTTCTTTTCTTTGTCTTACTTTTTCTTCCCTCTCTCTTTTTTCCCCCACGTTTACCGCTCAAGAGCAGACAAAGCCTTAGGAATATATGGTTCCTCCAAATACTTGATCTCCTCATCGGTCAGCTTGACCTTGACACTAGCAACAGCTTCATCAATGCGCTCTTTGCTGTTCAACCCCAAGATGGGATTTTCATTGGGGTGACTCAAAGACCAAGCAATGGACACCTGCGCCATGCTGACACCTTTCTTCTTGGCAAGCTCCTCCACTCGGTCAACGATCGCCTTGTCGGCCTCGGACTCTCGGCTCCGGACAAGGAGATTGAGCGCGGCATCGGTCGACTCACGGGTCGTCGAGCGAGAATTCCACGGCCGTGCCAGCACACCACGCGCCATAGGAGACCAGGGGATCAGACCCACCCCGGAGTCAACACAGTAAGGGATCATCTCGCGCTCCTCTTCCCGAGCCAAGAGGTTATGGTAGTTCTGCATGGAGATGAACTTGTGCCATCCGTTCCGTTCCGCGATGTTTTGGAGCGTTTGGAACTCCCACGCGGCCATCTGGGGGCCGTTAGCATAGCGTAATCGAAACCCAATGAGTCAAAGAACAAGCCGTAAAAAGATACATACAGTACTAGCCCCAATGTATCTGACCTTCCCGCTCTCGATCACATCGTTGAGCGCCCTCATGATCTCCTCACGGGGCGTGTCCCGGTCCAGACGGTGGATCTGCAACACGTCAATGTAGGTGCCCAGTCTGCTCACGCTGGCGTCCACCGCATCGAAGATGTGCTTCCGGGACAGTCCAACACGGTTGACCCAGTCACCGTCGTTCCGGCCTGCGGCGGAGATAGGAGGTTGTTTGCCTCCATCGTCCACCCCAAAATAGCACTTGGTCAGGATGACCACCCGGTTGCGCGGGATGTTGTACTTTGTCAGGGCCTTTCCAATGATTTCTTCGGACCGACCGTGAGAGTAGACATCAGCCTGTTTTTTTTCAATCGAAGGAATTCATGAGTTAGTGTGACAGTTGCTTTGCTTTTTCCTTTTTCTGTTTCTTTTCTTTTCCTTTTCCTTTTCCTTTTTTTTCCTTTTTTTTTTTTTTTTTTTTTTTTTTTTTTTTTTTTTTTTTTTTTTTTTTTTTTTTTTTAATCTCTTTTTTTTTTCTCCGTTTGGTTACCTCGGCAGTTCCTGGTGGCGTCAGAATATTTTTTTGGCCATGCAGAATGCGTTATGTGATTGGGGTGGAGTTTTAACGCACCGTGTCCCAGGTGTTGATTCCACGCTTGTATGCATGCTCGATCAAGGGAAGGGCCTCATTCTCGTCCAGCACCCAGTCCTGCCATTCCTTAGTGCCATAGGACATGGCACCGAGGATGACCTTGGAGATCTTGAGTCCGGAGGTTCCGAGTCTGGTGACTCATTCTTGGTTAACGGGGTTGAGATGTATAACTTGTCTAACTGCTGTGGACGTACCGGGTGTATTCCATTTCGCTGGCCATGATGTTCTGTTTTCTAGATACTGTCTGCGATAGTCAATTGTCAGTCACCATGCGCTTCTCTTTCAACTATGCGAAACAAAGCGGGCGGGAATCATCACGTCACACGTCACTGTGGGGATCCACCGCCGGTCACTTTCTTTCATTCAAGGAGCTTTTCTTTTTTACACACCTTTCACTAATGTGCAACGATTCAGATTTCTCCGAAGGAAGACAAAAAAAAAAAAAAAAAAAAAAAAAAAAAAAAAAAAAAAAAAAAAAAAAAAAAAAAAAAAAAAAAATAGGACACTAGGGAGGGAAAAGATAAAGCTATCGCGAATGATAGAATGCCTTCAAGATATAGGGGATAGAATGGCACTGCTGTGGTTTCCCGGCATAAATGATGCTGCGCCAGCTCCACTCTTTTTCCATCTGCCGAATGTATGAAGCGATAGACTGCGAAAGCCGACGGATAACCGATTACACCGGGCACCTCCACGGGAACGTTCGGTCGTTTGCCTGGGTGGCTTCCCTGAGTTCGGGGGGTGTTGTCGGCATCGTTGCTATTGCTTTCCTCGTTATGAGAAGCTTGTTGATGGGTGGTTTTGTTGACCTGGGGTTTCTTGACGAGGGGTACGTGGGGGGCTCCCGGGGCTTGATCAATATACATTTTGGTGTATAACAACAGTTATACTATGCCATAGAGCTGGAGATCCCCCCCTCTCTTGAATGGGGACAACCCGAAGCTCTCAAGGTGATACTGCATACGGTATTAGGTGGCTTCGTACAAATACCAAGTATATAGCTTCGAGCTGCCACGCCCCATCTCGGTTCTTATGTAGACCATGTCTCAATAAACCATGTAGAGGGGCTTTCAGTAGTCTACCTTGCTTCGATATAAGAACATACGCTAAGCAAAGAAAGAAATATAAAACATCCCGCAAGGTCCGTGAAAAGGTTAACCAATCGAGATTCAGTCAGGATGTCTAAAGTAAGCTGACTGAAAAAGAGCATCTATCGGGGCTACTAGTAGTACGGTAGGAGTTTTGAATGCTTGCTAGGAGGGCATCGGACATGACAAGGTTCGATACTCTGAAGAGTGGTTTTCCGGTGGGACAATTGGCACTCCTCGAAAGAGATATTTTTCGAGAGATTAGTATGGATATTCGTACTGTCGGGGTTAACAGGGGATAGGAGCATAGCCCAGAACGGTGCATGCTAGAAGTTCTCGTCGACTTTAGGTGTCGCCACGAGCACGGGGGCAAATAGAGGGACTACGCTAGACTAAACTGCGAGTGTCTGTACTTGCACGCGGGACATCACACGAGCATCCATCCAGTCTCAGTCTTCGAATAGACAACTAGTCTGTCAGCTCTTCTCCGAGGTATGTTGACCGTCAGCAGTGACTGGATTAAGGCCACGGACAGATATAAACTGATATTTACCATCATGAAATGAAATACGCCCCATCCCATTGTATCTGTGAAGGTACCACCGAGGCAAGAACTTTGACGCTAGTCCATCCTGATTACCTTGGGAGGCGTGGGTATATTGGGTAGTATACTGTGGCTGCGACTTTGAGCGAAGCAGTTAGCCACTCATCGGGGGAAGCTAACTGATGGCGCGCATGGCTCGACATTAGACTGGTTAAGTAGCCGAAGTCATTCATTATTAGGCTGATCGTACCCTGGAAACGACCTTCCACCCGAGGACCGGTTGGCGCTCCCTAACTTCCCGAGATCCGTACGCTGATTCAGGCACACTCGGTTGAAGAGAGAGTGCTTGACACGGATCGATGTAGAAGAACCATGGAGACATCTACATAATCCGCGAGCATTGAAGACTGACGCTTGCCAATTGTACATACGAAGGTACATATGCACGTGCATACACGTATGGATGACCAGATAATCAGGCATCAACCGACGCATCTCCGCTTCGGCCGGGACCATACCGGATTGGGACGCAAAGCGGATCCGCCAGGTTCCCTTGGCTCCCCCATTAGGCAATGAAATCGCTCAAACCGCTGGGATTGTGGCCGTGAAACGAGGCTACGACGGACTGAGTCTTTCCCTCGTTCCTCTTCTCCCTCTTTCACTCGAGTTCCCTTTTCTCCCCCCCAAAATACATACCACGGTCAACTTGACGCCTCATTCCACCTCTCTACAGACTTACCTGATTCCTACGTGTTATCTCTCCCTCTCTCATTCTAATTTGCTCTGATTGAATCTGAAAAATGACTGCTTCGAATTTGACATCTATGAGATTCTCTGTGTTGGTGTATTTACAGCATGGTCACTGAGACAATGCTAAGATCGCCCAGACAGCCACAGGAATGCCCGTCCCAAAACACCTCAAATACACCCGGACAATCGCTGAATGGAAAACAATACAAGAAAACAAAAATCGAAAGAAATGACAGACGACCTATCACCGAGTTCCTTCCCTAAGCCTCCGTCTTGAAGGCCACCAGTCGCCTCTTGATCTCGTCCTCCGAGTCCTTGGTGTCTATATCCCGGAGCATACCACAGGCGACATCATAGATGAGCCCGTGAACCTGGAGACCCCGCTCGTGCATCGCTTCAAGCACTACAGCCTTCGACTTCAAAAGCTTGACACCCTCCCGGACGTTAAGCTCCGCCATCTTGACGGTCGCATCCTCCGGTGACATGGTCTGCAACAGCGCAAGGTTCTGTTCACGAATCTGGCGCAGAGGCAACAGCCAGGGATCGAGGATACCGAGTTGCTTGTTACCAAGGGCTGCTGCGATACCACCACACTTGGTGTGGCCGGAGAGCACGATGTGGTTGACCCGCAGATGACGGACGGCATATTCGATGACTGCACCCGAGCTGAGATCGCCGGCATGCAAGATATTGGCGATATTCCGATGGACAAAGACATCGCCAGGCTTTAGGCCTAGAACGACCGTCTCCGGGCATCGAGAATCGGAGCAACCGATCCAGAGAATTTCGGGCGACTGGCCATTGGCAAGCGTGGGGAACAGGTCCGGATGCTCCAGGGCAGTTCTCGCAGCCCACTCCTTGTTTGCCTGCAGCGCGGTGGTGAATCGGTCTGGAGAATAATTAGTCTCCGCTTGCGACATATCGTGTTTGTCGCACGAGAATGATGCAGAGGTTGAGAGGGAAAGACGTTGAGATTGGCCGATAACGGGCTGGGTACGGGCTCGGACCAAGGGAAGATGGAGGCTTCCAGTGCAGCCTTGAAAATCCCTCACTGCCGCTAGGGGACGAAACAATGATTGAGACCGCGGTACCAGCCTTGCGAGATTCATCATGATGGCAAATATGTTACAGGTAGGTGGTTGCAGGGTGGAAAAACAAGACGCCAAAATGGGCCCGGCAGCCAATGACTCAACGGACTCAACGGGACGGGGAAGAGGTTGGGGCAAAAAAAAAGGAAAAAAAAAAAGAAAACGAAAAAAGAAAAATGTGGCCAGCAAGCAGAGTCCAGTCACCACCAGTCCTCAGCCGTTCTTTGCAACGATGCGCTCCAGTCAAGATTTATCGACAAAATGAGAAAATGAAGATACCCCGCCAAAGAAAGGATACAGAAGACGAAAGGAGGGCAGGAAGAAATGGCAGAAAAAGAGGGCCCCGTCGTACAGCGACGATATCCGAGAATGCCAAGAAGGAAAACGAAAAGGAAGATGACCTGTGAACATACCTGGCATGGTGCTTCAAGACAACGCTAGTGGAACGTGATTTCGAAAAAAGGGTTTACAACGGATGTCGAAGCAGAGGATGTTAAAGAACAGAGTCGTTCCAGAAGAAGACGAAGAAGAAGGATCTCTTATCTTGTTGGGGGAAGAAGAATGTTGTTCTGTCTTGGCGCCGCGGAAAAAGGAACGCAAAAGCAGGGCGACTTTATAAAGTCCCGGTGAACGGCACAGATCGGGAAATACGGCAAAGCCTCCAGCCTGTGGGCAGATCCAATGCCACCCCTTTCATGCGGTATCTCTCGACGTTGCGTGATGGCACGAGTGATTTATCTCGTTTTGCCCATATTTAGACCTCTCCCACCACCTCTTGGGGGTTAAATCTCGCACCCGACAGGAACATTTCCTTTGTCCCCTGAGGCATTTTCCCACGTGGATCAACGATGTGGGGTGTGACTTGAGCAGATCGGGTAATACAAAGCAGCCAACTGGAGTGAATTGAATTGAATTGAACACATCGATCGATGTCATATTTGTCCCCACCCCCTATTCGTTTCGTTTCTATATATACATTGTGCTTTCTACAAATCCCGCATCCGTAGCTTTTATCACCCGAAAATAAAGAAATTAAAAGGAAAACGAAAACATGCATCGTTGAAACAGAAAAAGGCGCTACGTTTCAATAGAATCATGAGCTGCCTCCACGGCCACCAACATTGGCCAAGGCCTGCTTCTGGTCGTCACTGAGTTGGACCGTGGGTAACGGCCGAGCGGTCGAGGACGCAGGCGGCGAAGGCAAGAACCCGATCGTAACTAGGTAGGCCGCGTACAGACCGACCAACTCCTCGGTCACACCGGCCCCAGCGGAGGCATCGACGCCGGACCAGGCGGCATCTGCACGAAGGGAGGCAGCGGCATGAACATCGTCGAGTTCAGGGGCCTTGGTATTGGATGGGAGATCAGCGGTCACAAAGTGATAGAGGGGCATACTAAAGCCAACCATTAGCATTTCATCTAAGAACCTTGCGGCGCGGTTGACATGGAACTTACAGTGCATGCTGGGACGCTGGGTCGTCGTGCTGTCCGTCGTTGACATATTGCTCAAGCGACTGTGCCCACGGGACGTAGTCGACCTGGGGCACGTTGTAGCCGTACAGCTGCAGTGCTCCAAGGAATTGGTTGAATCGAAGACGGGGGTGGCCAGTCACCTGCGCGACACCAATGGGCGTGCATGGAGGCTGGAGGGCACCAGCGATGACAACGCGGGCAACATGATCGACGGGAACCATATTGACCGTGTTGTTG
Source organism: Aspergillus pseudonomiae (assembly GCF_009193645.1). Lineage (NCBI taxonomy): Eukaryota > Fungi > Ascomycota > Eurotiomycetes > Eurotiales > Aspergillaceae > Aspergillus > Aspergillus pseudonomiae. The sequence continues at coordinate 32,216 of NW_022476026.1, read as the reverse complement.
ATGTTGGGGCGAGCAGAAAGTTGAATACATCCCTTGATCATACGGATAAGGAAGTCATCGGTGTTTGTGGCTGGTGAGATACGTGGTCAGCATATTGAGACTTAAAACGATAGTGTGAAGGACTTGAAATATACTTACTTCCGGTCTGAGAGTCACCGAGCACGTATCCAGGACGGATAATGGTTCCCTTTAAGCCTCTCTTACCCGCCTCTCGGACAAGGTACTCTCCTGCCCATTTGCTCTGGCCGTAACCGGTTCCAAGGCCTACGCTGCTACCCTCCAGATCATCGTCCTCGCTGATACCAGCTCCTCCGGCCGCAACAATACGTTCAGACTCTTCGACATAGTGATCACTGTCAAGCACGCTGGTAGAGCTTACAAAGGAGAACTGTTTAGGCTTTCCAGTGGCGCAAAGCTTCAGGGCGTCGATAGTACCCATAACGTTGGCAGGCTTGAGAGTAGAATAAGGATACACCCAGTGGACAAGGGCTCCGTTGTGGATCACCGCGTCGACACGGTTCGTAAGATCATCCCACAGCGCTTGAGAGAGGCCGAATTGAGGGTCTCCTAAGTTACCGCAGACACACTGCAGCCGGCTGGTCCACGCCTCATCCCAGAAACCGTATGCTCGACAGGTGGACCGGATACGCTCCAGTGCTTGCTGCTCGGTCTTTCCTCGAACCAAAGCCACCACCTTTGCCGTGGGTGTCTTACGGGTGAGGAGGTCGCGAAGAATATGCGCGCCCAGGAATCCAGTACCGCCCGTGAGGAAGATGGTCGGTTCTCCAGAGAGAATAGGCTCTGTCCTCTCAGGGAATGCCTTCGGCAGAACGTCTACCAGCTTCCGAGCGTCCTTGGAGTATTCGTCATCAGGTGCATTGGAGGTATCTTGGTCTTCGGCACCTGTCTTATTGTCACTGGCGGCGAATGATTCAAAATTCAACAAGCGGTCGATCTCGGCAGCGAACCCTCTAAGGGTGGGGCTGCGGAAGATTGCGTTCATGCTAATGTCAACGCCACGCCACTTACGCCGAAGATCAAAGAACATCTGCTGTGCCAGAATACTGTGTCCTCCAAGGTCAAAGAATGAATCGTCAGGGCCAACCATGGAAGAGGTGACATTTGGAATGCGCTGTGCCCAAATCTGAGCCAAAGCTTGCTCTGTCTCGGACAGGGCCTCCAGGACAGACGACTTGCGTTGAGGTGCAGCAGCACTGAGCTCCGCAGTATCTGGGAACGGCAATGCAGGCTTATCGATCTTTCCATTAGGGTTAAGAGGCATCCGCTTGAGCGGGATGAGCACTGTTGGTACAGCGTATGTCGGTAGCTTGCTACGCAGAAGCTCTCGAGCATCATCACGAAGGGGCCTGAATCGCACGAGCATACCAACCATTCCTTCAGCGGAGGTGTCGTCTTCAAGGCCCTTTTCTTGCAGCCACGAAGCCCACTTGCTCATATCCGGCACAAAGTAACTGACCAGAGTTGGCTCCTCGAACTTGTCTCGCCTCACCAAAGTAACATTCTCTCTCACCAATGGGTGGCGTGAGAGATGCGTATCAATCTCACCAAGCTCGATACGGAAACCACGAATCTTCACTTGGTCATCCGCGCGGCCGGAACATTCAACATCACCGGAAGGAGTGTATCTACCAAGGTCTCCACTGCGGTACAGGCGGTCTCTTGGTCCAACATAGAATTGCCTCCATGGCTCATTGCCACCTTGCGCTTGGGCTTGATCCTTCTGAACCCAAGATTGAGGATCAACAAACCAGTTCTTGAGGAACTTCTTCTCGTTCAACTCGGGGGAGCCCAAGTAGCCTTCTGCCAAACCAGCAGCGCGAACATAGATTTCGCCCACTTCTCCGATGGCGCAAATACGGCTTGGGTCAAAGCGGTTGACAACCAGCATCTGCACATCAACCATTCCCCGACCGGCTGGAATTACGTCCTTCATAGTGTCCAGGAACCCTTCGTTGCTGGAGTAGCTAGGAATTTCATAATAACTAACCGCACGCTGGGTTTCGGTTGTACCATACATGTTTACAATGTTGACATTCGGGGCCAGTCCTTGCAGAGATCGGCAATCTCTCTTGATCAAGATATCACCGACGAAGAAAGCGTGGTGAAGAGCTGGGAACTGTGCGGAAGCACCACCGACCAGAATCTGACCCATGGCGGGTGTAAGATGGGTTACACTAGCACCGTATTCCCGCATCCACTCCGCAAGCCGCTCATTCTGGATGTCTTCACGTGCCGGTACTAACAACTGTGCTCCCAGGAAAAGAGGAGTAAAGATGTCTCTCTGGATGGGGTCATGGGCAATACCGCTGAGCATCGTGAAACGGTCATTGGGGGTCAGCTTGAACGTTTCGGACATCCAGTCGAAATAGTATGCCAAGGAGAAATGACGTCCTCTCACACCCTTAGGCCTTCCCTCAGATCCAGAGGTGAAGGACAAAGTAGGGATCGAGTCTGGACCAACCACCACACCGACAGGCTTAGATCCCAAAGGTACCTGGTTGGTTAGAACATCTTGGCCATTGATTGATCCTCCAATGAGCGAACCGTCGTCGCGAAGTGCGAGCGCAGGGACTTCTGTGCGAAGCTCAAGGTTTTCATTGATGAAGGAGCGAACTTTGTCGGAAAGCTCGCCAGCGTCCTTAGTGGCCTTCTCAATATTTATGAGTGCCCGAGGACGAGCGACATCAAGGTAGATGCACTGTCTCTCTGGTGGATACGCGGGGTCGATGACGGAGAAAGTTGCACCGGCTTTAAGGATACCCATAACCGCCACCACAAGATCGACACCACGGTAAGCGTACACCATGACGACTTCACCTCTCTCAATGCCTGATTGAACCAAGTGATGTGCCAGAATGTTGGAGGCCTCGTTGATTTGCCTGTATGTGAATTCGCGGTGGGGAGAACGATCGGACTTGGTTTCGACCACACACAGCTTTTCTGGGTGTTTCTCGGCGTTCTGAGCAAAGATATCATGAATTGCACCCCGGAACTTGGACCAATGCAGGTCAGCTGTGGGGTCTGGCAGAAGTGCCCGCTGATCATCGGTCATGAAGTCAAGGCGGCCAATTGCCTCTTCTGGGCTGTTGGTCGCATTTTCAACGATCTTTCCCAGCTGCTTCAATATCGTGGATATCCTAGCGCTTGAGAAGAGTCTTTGGTTATAGTATGCTCCCAGTTCCGCTTGAGATGTTGACCCGCCTGCTGCAGGCGCAACATTCACGACTAGGTCCGTAGTCTCGAATGTATTGGCAGGGTATTCCTGAGACGCGGCGGGTGCATCGTAGGCTGCAAAGCGGAAAAGAATTGGGGATCGCTCGGACTGGGACTTCTGCTGGATGTAGGATCGTAAACTACCCAAAGGAACAATGTCGGAGGACCCTTGGTCGAATGCCTAGAATACTAGTTAGGAAGAGTCAATTATAGATATACCAGCTGTAACCATACCTTCTGAACCTTGGCGTACAATTGAAGGAAAGTCTCCGAGGCGTCAATTGGGACCCTCAGGACGAATGGACGGCCGTCTTCGGCCGAAGTGGTACCGATGGCAATGTCCTCATCGCCGGTAAGACGAGCAACAAGCACAACAAAGGCTGCCAAAAAAATGGTAAAACCAGAGGATGAGCCCGAAAGCTTCTGCAATTTTCCGTCCGTGTCTTCCGGGAGCTTGAAGGTTTCAAATGCCTCAATAGCTCTCTTGGGAAGCTCCTGGTTCTGGTTGTCGGGGTAATCCCGAGTAAGAGGACTAACAGTCAAGTTTTGTAACCTTTGAGCCCATCGCTCAAGGCGATCCTGTAAAGAGGCTGTTTCAACGCCCATGATTGCAGTGACAATGCCCTCTGAATGTCAAACTGCAGTGTAGGTTGGGAAATATGGACGATATTATATTGTGACTCAGTCAATTGTGGAGGGGCACTAAGAGAAAAAGTGCCGATTTCGCAGCCAGTCATAGCGGCCAAGCTTCTGGAACCCCACACTCAACATCACATCATCATCACTTACCGCCCACCGCAGACTAGGCCGGCTTCGGTTGGATCGACTCCAGAATGGTGAGGCATGCAGGCATCAAGAGTGGCTGTGCGCATACCAAATGCATTGCTTTGCACCTTTCCTAGTCCGTCCAGCAATAGGAGGTACCTGCGGTCTCCATATTACGACCACGAAATCCAAGGTACCGTCAGTGATTTTTTCTCGTTCAAATTACGCCCAGTGCAACCTACTCAATGCCGACAGTTGCTTGAACTGCCCATTCGTTTTTTTTTTCTTTAATTTATTCCCCCCTAAAGTTGACAGGACCACCCCTTGTTGTACACTCACTTGAAATGACTAGATAATCTTTTAACTTATTGTTGTTCGAACCCGCAAATGCGATTAGCTTTTATTACTTCCGATATCTCGACTTCTCGACTATCCCTGAACTGCTAACAGGTACATTCGAGGCGGGTGGAGGCTTAACCTATCTGCCTCCTATCCGTTGTACCCTGCATCATTAAACCTTTTGTCCAATCTCCAAAGTACATACATCTCTTGTCACGATGATTCCTCACAGGAGCACTGCGCTACTCACAATAATCGTTTTTGTCGCCCTTCTTTTGGTGATATTCTCAGCCTCGCCGAGCCCAGACTCTTCATCTGAAGAAGTCACTGGCCCAGCCAGATATGTACCCCGACCCAAGCTGCCTTCGTTGAGCGATCTTCATCTACCTTCATTTCACCCGACAGTTCATACGCCGCCCGAACCACAACCAAACAGCACCAGCGGCGAGTCGAAGTGGTTTAGCAATTGGGCTTGGATCAACCCGTTCTCGTCTTCCATAACCCTTGACGAGAACCGCTCCGTACTACCCCCTCTACGACACCGACCGTTCATATACACATACTACGAACCAACCAAAGGGAATGATGAAAAGGGTGCGGAACAAGCCGATGCTCAGATTCTTCTTGCGTGGCGCAGAGCTTGGTTTGCGCAAGGGTTCCGGCCTGTTATTCTGGGTCGCGCAGAGGCTATGAATAATGAACTTTATTCGCTGGTGCAACCCATGAAACTTACCCCTAAAGTTGAGAATGAGCTATTCCGCTGGCTCGCCTGGGGCCATATGGGTGATGGCTTACTTGCAGATTGGCATTGCTTTCCGATGGCGCGATACGATGATGACCTGCTGTCTTCTTTGCGACGCGGTACCGATCCGGCTGTGATTACCCGGTTTGACCGCATTGACAGCGCGCTGTTTGCGGGAGAGAAGACACGGATCAACTACGCGATCAAGGAAGCAGTTAAAAAGGCCTCGGAGACTTCGAACTCTATGTTGGATCTGGTTCCTCCAGAGTTCTTCAGAAATGAGTCCCCACCGACTTCCCTGGCTTTCTATGACCCTGCTACTATCCATTCCCACTACCCGACACTTGCAGAGGAATCTTCAACGACAGCGGGCCGACTTGCGTTGGCAGAGCTTATCAATGCACATTTACATACTACTTTTCAGAACGCATTCCCTGCCGGCATAGCTGTCTTAAAGCCTTTTACTGAACATACTACTGCTCTGGTAGAGCCAGCCTTGCGGCTCGCCAAAGCCCTCGTCAAATGTCCGAAATCCCCTGTGCCATCATCTTGTCCTCCAAACCAGCCGAAGTGTCATCCCTGCGATGCAGGAAAGCCGATGCAGGTTAGCCAGCCGGCTACCTACCGAAACACGACCCGGGTGTTCACCATCGGGACTCTCCCCCATCCCTACACTCTTATTAGTTTGCAGCAGGACTCGGCGGAAGTTACCACCCGCCACATCCGTCGCGAGACGGAGCGTGATTCATGGCTGACAGAGGTCACCAAGGAACAGTTGGGCGTTGATATTGGTGGATCGTCACGCGCCGTGGTTTTCAAAAAGGCCGTCGCCGACGACGCCGTGGTCGGTACTTCCTTGTGGATGACTGTCGAGTCGTTGCCTCCCGCGGCCGGCCAGCCCCTCCCATCTGACCTTTTAGACGAATTTGAATGGCAATTTGGATTCCAGATTCCTCGGGAGGATAACAATGTGGACTCTAAGGACGAAGGTGATGCCAAGGAGTCCGTGCAGAATGCCAATCCTAGCCGACAAGGCGTCGCAAAGGAGTACGACATCTTAAAACAGGCCAGGGAAGTCTTGAAGAGCAAGGAAACCAATCGGATTGGCATCAAAGACGTGGCAGAAGCCTGGAACTTGGCAGACACGGAAGTATGGCGATTTGTGAGAGCCTACCGGTTCGTATTCCTTGCCTAGCAATCAGACCTGTCTCCACATCCCCTACCTTTCCCCGCAGGAAAGTCACCGTGACTCGAGCTAATTAGATGCGTGATTTCCAGGGCCCGAAGTGTTGTGGAACGTAAGAAGTGGCAAGAGGACGAGAAAGACTTCGTTGGTGCGAAACTAAAGGATTAACTTTCTTGTGCACGTTCCTAAATGATTCAATTTTATGTACCGCTGCTTCGATTTCCTCAATGCGGCCTTTTCTTCTCTCCTAATGCGAATTGATGTAAAGTCTCTTGATCTTGTTTGTACACCACCGGTTGGAGCATCTGGAGCGGGCGTTGGTCTAATATTCTAATGTATTGTGAAAAAAGAATTCAAAAAAAAAAAAAAATGTAAAGTCACATCACTACGTATGTACATTGTAGTAGGAGAAGAGGAGATTAGCGATCACATGAAGTATTGCCGATGGTTTCCGCTCAGGGTTAAGTGCGGGATCGGATGGTGGCGATCCCCGCCCGGCAAGGGGTCTTGATAACGACTGTGGGGTTTCGCCTCCCCAGATAAGAAGATCACCATATCTATCAACACATACCTCATTTCCCTGTTTCACTGTACGGCATGGATACTACCCTATGCCTCTTTGATTTCACCCCTCACCATTAATAAATATATCTTCTTCATCAGATCCTCGTGAACATCCTCCAAAGTCCGTTTTAGCTGGATAGACAACAGATCTCTGGCTTGGCGTTTGGATCAGCTATCCCCGCACCAGACCGTCCAAGTTTTGGTTCAAGCAATTCACAATGGCACCCGGTATCTTGACGTCGCCGGGGCCTGAAGTCGCTTCTCTAAAAACTGGCTCGCTGGCCCAGTTAACGGAGGAATGGGATGATACCATTCGCTTCTTCTTGAATGGCACGAAAGTGACCCTCGACTCTGTGGACCCGGAGCTCACACTTCTGGAATACTTGAGGGGAGTCGGTTTGACAGGAACAAAGCTAGGCTGTGCGGAGGGAGGATGTGGTGCTTGCACGGTGGTAAGTGGTGTGCTTGAATTATTTGCAGACTATCGAGGATACTGATTTCGATAGGTTGTGTCGCACGTGAACCCTACGACCAAGAAGCTCTATCACGCGTCAGTAAATGCCTGTCTTGCACCAGTCATAAGTGTGGATGGAAAACATGTTATCACTGTCGAAGGCATCGGAGATGTGAAGAACCCCCACGCGGTCCAGCAACGAATTGCCATCGGTAACGGAAGCCAGTGTGGTTTCTGTACACCAGGTATAGTGATGGTATGATCCCTCTGTCTTATATCGAGTACCTGGCGTCTAACATCATGTGCTGGTAGAGTCTCTATGCCCTTATACGTAATAACCCTGAACCATCTGAACATGCTGTGGAAGAAGCTTTTGATGGAAATTTGTGTCGTTGCACCGGATACAGGCCTATATTGGACGCCGCCCAGAGTTTTAAAGCCAGTGGTGGCTGCGGGAAATCCAGTGCCAATGGTGGAACTGGCTGTTGCATGGAAAACAAGGCTGGCTCTGGAGGATGCTGCAAAGATTCCTCGGAGACGGAGACAGCCAATGGAGATTCTTTGAAGCTTACGGCACCTGGGTTCATAAGTCATAGGCCAGACACAGAACTGATATTTCCACCAACTCTTCACAAGCATGAGTTTCGGCCGTTAGTTTTTGGTAATAAGAGAAAGAGGTGGTACAGACCGGTTACTTTACAGCAGCTCTTGGAGATCAAGCATGTACACCCAGACGCTAAAGTTATTGGTGGCAGCACCGAGACTCAGATTGAAACAAAGTTCAAAGCGATGCGATATAGTGCTTCGGTCTACGTTGGCGATATTCCCGAACTTCGCCAGTTCTCGTTTCAAGACGACCACTTGGAGATTGGGGCTAATGTCTCTCTGACTGATTTGGAGTCAATATGTGATGAGGCCTTAGAGCGATATGGACCTGTGCGAGGCCAGCCGTTTACTGCTATCAAAAAGCAGCTTCGGTATTTTGCCGGGAGGCAAATTAGAAACGTGGCGTCCCCGGCCGGTAATTTGGCTACCGCCTCCCCTATCTCGGATTTGAATCCAGTCTTCGTTGCAACAAACACGGTACTTGTTGCCAAGTCACTAGAAGGGGATATCGAGATTCCAATGACCGAATTCTTCAAAGGTTACCGGACAACTGCACTTCCACCAGATGCTATAATCGGGAGTCTGCGTGTCCCTACTGCATCAGAGAGTAGGGAGTATTTACGGGCTTACAAACAGTCCAAAAGAAAGGATGATGATATCGCTATCGTCAACGCCGCATTGCGGGTTTCGCTTTCGTCTTCCCATGATGTGACGAGCGTAAACCTCGTGTTTGGCGGTATGGCTCCAATGACTGTATCCGCACGAAAGGCAGAAGCGTTCTTAATAGGCAAGAAATTTACGCATCCTGCAACCCTTGAGGGTACCATGAGTGCATTAGAACAAGACTTTGATCTGCAGTACGGAGTACCCGGTGGTATGGCTAGCTATCGTCGGTCTCTTGCTCTAGGATTCTTCTACCGATTCTATCATGACGTCTTGTCGGGGGTTGAGTTGAACAGTACGGACATCGACCACGACGTGATTGCTGAGATTGAAAGGGCTATCTCTTCTGGGGAAAAGGATCATGAGGCTTCAGCGGCATATCAACAGCGGGTATTAGGGAAAGCAGGTCCTCATGTCTCCGCGTTGAAACAGGCCACTGGGGAAGCGCAGTACACGGATGATGTACCTGTCCTGAAAAACGAACTGTTTGGTTGCATGGTTCTTTCAACGAAACCACATGCCAAAATACTCAGTGTTGATCCCTCTGCTGCTTTTGATATCCCTGGCGTTTATGACTATGTGGATCACAGAGATCTCCCCAGTCCAGAGGCTAATTGGTGGGGTGCCCCTGTGACCGATGAGGTGTTCTTTGCGGTAGATAAGGTTACAACTGCTGGACAGCCCATTGGTATGATCCTCGCAAAGTCGGCCAAAATTGCCGAAGAGGCTTCGAGAGCTGTGAAGATCGAGTATGAGGAGCTGCCGGCTATCCTTACCATTGAAGAGGCCATCGAAGCCGAATCGTTCTTCGAACACAACCACTACATCAAAAAAGGCGACACAGAAGCGGCTTTCAGACATGCTGACCGCGTTATCACTGGCGTATCGAGGATGGGAGGCCAGGAGCATTTCTACCTGGAAACCCAAGCGTGCGTCGCCATTCCCAAACCTGAAGATGGGGAAATGGAGATTTGGAGTGGCACACAAAATCCCACTGAAACGTGAGTTCGGCATCGCAAAATTATAATGAGAAGCTAACCTTGCTATAGTCAAACATACGTCGCTCAGGTCACGGGGGTCTCAGCTAACAAGATAGTCTCAAGGGTTAAGCGACTAGGTGGTGGATTTGGTGGTAAGGAGACTCGATCCATTCAACTAGCTGGCTTATGTGCGACTGCTGCAGCAAAAACGAGGCGGCCCGTTCGCTGCATGCTGAACCGTGATGAAGATATTATAACTTCAGGTCAACGTCACCCCTTCTACTGCCGTTGGAAGGTTGCCGTGACCAAGGAAGGGAAACTACTTGCCCTCGATGCTGATGTATATGGCAACGGTGGACATACACAAGATCTTTCTGCCGCAGTTGTGGATAGGTCCTTGTCACATATTGATGGAGTGTATAACATCCCGAATGTCCATGTCCGGGGTCGCATTTGCAAGACAAATACAGTCTCAAATTCCGCGTTCCGTGGCTTCGGTGGGCCGCAGGGAATGTTCATAGCGGAAAGCTTCATGTCGGAGATCGCGGATCATCTGGACATCCCGGTTGAAAAGCTTAGGATGGACAATATGTATAAACCCGGGGATAAGACCCACTTCAACCAAGAGCTCAAAGACTGGCATGTCCCCTTGATGTACAATCAAGTCTTGGAGGAGAGCTCGTACATGGAACGTCGAAAAGCCGTGGAGGAGTACAATAAGAAGCACAAGTGGTCGAAACGTGGCATGGCTATCATTCCGACAAAATTCGGCATCTCCTTTACGGCCTTGTTCTTGAACCAAGCCGGGGCTCTCGTTCACATCTACCATGACGGTAGTGTTCTTGTCGCCCACGGTGGTGTCGAAATGGGCCAGGGGCTGCATACTAAGATGACTATGATTGCGGCAGAAGCACTAGGCGTTCCTCAGTCAGACGTGTTCATTTCCGAAACAGCCACAAACACAGTTGCAAATACCTCATCTACAGCTGCGTCGGCCAGTTCCGACCTCAATGGTTACGCTATCTTCAATGCCTGTGAGCAACTCAACGAGCGCCTTCGGCCTTATCGGGAAAAGATGCCAAATGCCCCAATGAAAGAACTCGCGCATGCAGCTTACTTTGATCGAGTCAATCTCTCCGCTCAGGGGTATTATCGTACTCCAGATATCGGCTATGTATGGGGCGAGAACACCGGCCAAATGTTCTTCTACTTCACACAGGGTGTGACAGCCGCCGAAGTTGAGATCGATACACTGACCGGTGATTGGACTCCGCTACGTGCAGACATCAAGATGGATGTCGGCCGCACCATCAATCCCTCTATTGACTACGGACAGATCGAGGGAGCCTTCATTCAGGGCCAAGGTCTCTTCACGACAGAGGAAAGCCTCTGGCATCGTGCCTCAGGCCAGATTGTCACCAAGGGACCCGGAAACTACAAGATCCCCGGGTTCCGAGACATTCCCCAGGTTTTCAACGTCAGCCTTCTTAAGGATGTTGAATGGGAAAATCTTCGTACAATCCAACGATCTCGTGGTGTCGGTGAACCACCACTGTTCATGGGAAGCGCCGTGTTCTTTGCTATCCGTGACGCTCTGAAAGCAGCCCGGAAGCAGTACAATGTTCACGAAGTTCTCAGTCTACGAAGTCCAGCCACCCCCGAGCGGATTCGGATCAGCTGCGCTGATCCCATTATCGAACGGGCAAGAGTCCTACCTAAGGAGGGAGAGAAGAGCTTCTTTGTTGAGATTTAAGTCAGCTCATGTTACTAACCATTTTATCCATCTGTATCGTTTGCCAGGAGATTCTACAGCGTCCTGGTTTTATTATGAATTAGATTGAGAAACGTTTCTCTCACGAATGTATCCCCTGTTATATAGCATCTTTCTGTTTTGAAAGATATGGCATATCTAGGTCTACTACATCTATTCTATCTACAGAACTTAGTATTCGTACAGCTACATGGCTCAGTATCATTTGATATGTGATATGTGATTTGTATTTAGTAATTGACGAAGTAGAAGACTGGGAAATTATGCCAAGTGCCTGCGCATCTATTTGGCCTTGATAGAAAAAAAAATCAAAATATCACGGCTTCACTTGTGGACATACCCGTATATCCAACGCCGACTTGTATTCTATGTAACAGAATAAATAATCAAAAAAAAGAAAGACAAATTAGCTGGTAGAGCAATCGTGAATACCACGTGGATCAACGTTTCTCGATCCCATACTCAATATAGCTACTTCCACGCAGATCAGACGTCCCATCAACCTTGAGCGCTCTTTGACCAGCGTATCCCATCTTCTCATCTTCATAGAAATGACCGACGACGGGCGGGGTTTTCTGGGCGGGCTCATACCGAGGAGCAGGTTGCGAGGCAGCCTTTTCGTTGGGAACAGCAGTCAATGGGACCTCGGTGAAGCCATTGACATCTGGATTATTGTTTATGGGAGCGCCACCACCTTCGCCGCGGTTCTTGTCCCGGCCCCAGAAAAGGATCAGGGCGCGGATAAGGCCGAAAAGAAAATTGAGGAACCATATGCCCAGTATGCAAGCCGATATGATGGTTTCTGTCCGGATGCCTTCTTTGATTTTGTTGATGACCCGCATGACAACCTCGGTGATCTTGTTGGACGTCTTGTCGCCTGGGTTCGCGAGGAAACTGTCGGATGCGCTTGTGCTGTTGTTGATGCTGCTGTCAGCACCCTTGGAAAGAATATCGTTGGGTACATGTGGGAAGTCAACGTGGGCATGGTCATGGACCCAGGTAAGGCCTTTTTGGACAGATGCCACCTTGAGACCGATCAAGCAATTGAAGACGTCCTGTAGTGGACTATACAGGATGGTGCCTCCAAACGTGTCGTTGAGGACTCCTGTTGTCTTGTCGACGAAGGCGTTCAAGGTATCGTTAACGGCTGTTGTGCTGGTGTTTACCCAGCCGAAAACGTTCTTGTTGATGTCATTGCTCATGCCATCGATGACTTTGTTGGTGTCGTTCGCCCACTTGGCAGATGTGTTTTGTAAAGAAGTGACCACTTTCTCGGCGAACTCACCGACTTCGCCAGTTAGTTCTGGTACTGTCCTCTCAACAGCTTTTAGCAGCAAGTACTGGCAAAGGCAAGCGAAGAGTCCGGCAAGGGCGAGGGACAGGACGAATAGAGCAGCCGGTGAGGTTGCGTACGCAATGACCCACCGCACCAAGATCTGTCTGCGGCTATTGCTAAACCTGCTTGCTGCTCTGATGCCTGCACCTGCCGTGTGAGGGCGGGAAACAATATATACAACATCCATCGGATCATGCGCATCCTTTCGCACGATCTGCGAGCGCTCCTTCATGGTGCGCCAACGACGTATCTCCTGCCAGGCTGCCGGGACACAAACAAGAGTTGCAGCGATGATTAAAACTGCAAGGAAAATCTTGCGAGCAGCTACGATGGTTTCGGCAACCTTCTTGAAGAATGTATTGATCCCGTTGTTTTCATCGCAGAAGGTCAGCTGCTCCTTCGCAGGAATAGGTAAGACTGAGCGGTCGAAGGTGTAATTACCCAATGACCCATTAATAAGACCCTTGACTTCCTCAAAGGGGAACTTCAAAACGTCTGTGACAAATTTGTCAACTTCATCAAACGTGGGAATGGAGCTGTTGATCCTATTGATAGTATCGTTGATTGATCCTGGGAGGTGGATGTCCTTCAACTCTTCGACGTTCTTCGAGATGTCAAGCTTCGGCACTTCCCCACCGAAAACGCTCGCAACTTTGTTAATTCCGCTCAAGAATTTGTTAAGGCCAGATTCGAAAGTTTCGACTGCTTTGCCAATGTCTTCACCAACCGTTTGGACTGTTTTGTTCAAGAACTCGGTGGTATCTTGTATCACGCCGAGCGCAGCTTGAGTGCTACCTCTGACAACCATCGTGAATAGACAAAGGTATGTTTGGTACATAACTTTGATGAAAAAGATTATAAGCGCTTCGACTCCAGTGATCGTGAGCAGCAGCATGGATATGAGGCCTTTAACCGCTGCCTCAACACTAGAGGCTGTGAGCTCATTCACTCCCTGAGACAGATAATGGGGCATTGAAGCCATCGAACTCCCCATCGTCTCAACTGCTGTGCAGGCAGACTGGGCTTCGCGCTTCGCTACGTCCATGTCCGACTGCATCCCAGTCGCCGCTATCAAAACTCGGACCAGGACAAGGAGAAGCAAGATCGTCCAACGGTTGAGCCACACTTGTGATAAACGAGCTCGCAATCCTATATATGGTGTGATACCATCGGGGTGCAGCGGTACGGCACGTCCAGGACCGCCATTGGGATCATGCGCGCCATACGGCGGGAGTAGCGGGAAAATAGATCGTCCAGACCTCGAAAACACCATGTCGATGGGTTGGATGGGGTATAGAGGTGGGCTCCGAAAGGGACTGATACCTCCGAGATGGCACAGCGTGAGCAGTGGTGTTGAACGAATCCGTAGATGAAATTCTAGTATTCAGAAACGACAGGTAGTTGTATACCAAAGAGTAAGTGCCGGCCAGCAGCAACCTTTTTTTAATTGAACAGGGGACAAATTATTGGAGAGCCATAACACAAAGTCATGTATACTGCTGACGTAGAAGAATGAATGTAGTGACAAGGGAAATGTGTTGGTGGTATGCATAGAATAGGACAATAGTTCAATATAATGGATCCAACAATCAAGGGGCCCACCTTTTTATTATTCTTGAAAGGTCAAGCGATCGCCTGGGAACTTTGCGAAACCAGCAAAGCAAAAGAAAAAAAAAATTGAATGGACGGGGGGGGAAGCCGTCTTTGGGCGTAAACAGACAGCGATGTCCACCCGGGGACGTGCTATATGGGCCACTCATAAGCCGTAGACACGAAAATAGAAGTCTACGGACACAAGGATTAGCTGAAGATTCTGCAGAAGTTTGTTTCACTTTGTGCATGAGTAGCGGGCGGCTCTTCTCAGTGGTTTCTGCAGAGCGCTGTCGAGAACCAATATTAGTACACTCGAAGCCGGCGCTTAGAAGCCCGGCATTGTCCACCAATCCTTTATCCTCAGCCAGTGGTTGCCAAACAATGCGAGATGTTTCTTCTAAGAAAATACTTAGTCTCGTCATTATGTGGAGCCATGGTCAGGCTTGAATAAAGGCTTTATTTGTTGCCTCGAAGGCTTCAACATTTGCGACGTTTCTTGTTCCATCTCGCGCTGGGGTGTCAAAGATCAGAGCGCGCATTAACATGCCAACTGGATGCAAATTAGCCGCCCTACATTTCTGAGTACTGCGATCTAGCATCCTAGATGAGACTCTAATTCTGGTAGTTGTTAAAAATAAAAGTGGGTGCAGTGGTAGGTCGCGTATGAAACTTTTAAGCAAGTGGGTGGGAAATAGATTTATATCTTGACTCCACGTGATGGGCTCACTCAAGTACTATTATTTTATCCTAAGAGGCACAGGAGACATTGTAGGACTCTCGAGAATCTCAAATATGGATTAGACAAAGCGGTTTCAGAAATACCCTTGTATGATATGCCACAGCCACAGAACTCCACATAACATGGTCAGGGTTGAATAGTTCTCTATATATGTGTGATATGATTGCTCTAGCAAAGGGACAACCAGCCCATACAACATTTACGATTGTGTACTACCGCTTTCTAAAATGCCTCTGTTTTATATGGTACCTATATCTATACCCATGTTTATTTTTGTATTTTGTATCTTGTATTTTTTTTCACTCTGTTTTGGGAGAGTAGTATGGCACCCTCCACTCTGATACCCAAGGTACTCTCCACTGGCCAATATGTGCAAAAGAGTCAGTGCACGGGGATACTATAGCAATAGTATGTGCAGTCTATCTAGATCATATCACGCTTACCTTTTTTGCTATTATTATTGAATAAATGTAACTCGGTTGAGCAGTGCAGCATACAGACTCTTCCGGAACCTGTTGACCAACACGGTTAACATAGACACTGTTTACGGCTCGGCGACACAAGTAAAAGAAATCATTTCTATCCTAAAATAATGTATAGGAAATACATATTGAAACAACTATCTCAAGGAGATGTGAAAATCTACCATTGGGGCAATTATGATCTCCATCAAGCTCTGGGCTGTATGAAACAGGCCATAGAATGCTTCTTTAATTTACAGTTGATCTCAACCCTGAAAAGATATTCAATCATCTCTCTTTGGAGTTATATATCACCTACAATCTCTTGTAAACCAATTCGATTGTCCTTTTCTCTTTTTTTGAACCTCTATTTGAGGTGGCATAAAAGGCTTATCCAAATGGTATCACCCCCAGGCTCTTCAGATTGGGTTGCTTACCCAGGCAACAAGGCAGAAAATAAAGACCAAGGACAACCTCTAGAACAGAAGTCACTGTCAGAAAACAAAGACTCAATAGAAGATGCAATCACTTCACATGTGCTTAAGGTAAAGACAGGTCTTCAATTGGGCCAAGTGAGACTCAGTGATAGATATGTGCTGGAAGTGCAGCAAGTGCAGCAACTGAATAAGGCTTCTGACTTCACTGTCACGGATCGTGACAAGAACGTGACAACAAACACAAGTCAGGAATCTACCGAGATGAGTACTTCTACGAAAGACGAAATGGTTCTTTGTTCTGGTCAGTTGATTTACTGTAACTTTATTTTGCCTTATCTTGTTGCAACCTCTCTCGCTCTCTGTTGTACAGTAGTGTTAACCAGAAGTCTACAAAATAGAAGAAACCCAAAAACAAGCTCTTGAGAAGAAGAAGCTCCGCACAGAAGCCATTGCTTTCATCTGTGCTCAGACGCAGGCTCGCCTGGCCCGGTTTGGGGCATTGTCTGAGGAGATTTCATTATGCCGAACAAGTGAGCAATATCACTATTACCCCAACGATAGTAACAGCTTGTCTATTCCTCACCAGGTCCCTACCGAGCTGAGCATTACATCTACCGTCACGATGGAGCCAGTCCAGGCATCTAAAAAGAAGAAAAAGAAGAAGAGCAAGAAGAAGCCTAAGAAGCGAGTGCCCCTTGATATTGGAAGCATTGACTCCCTCAACATGAGAGAGTTGAACCAGGCCAGTCTAAGTGCGCGTGTGCCAAGCGTGCAGTCCTCAAGTGAGGAGGCACCCTCAAGTGATGGCCCGTCTTGTTTGACTCAAAGCCAGGATCTGTCGGAGTCCAGCCCATCCTTGTACTTACAGGAATCTAACCTCAAGACTAAGCATTTGATCTCTGCTGACCTGGGGAAGGACTTCGCAGCCCCTTGTACGACTCAATATAAAAACAGATTGCAAGTCGAAGGCAAGGATACGACTGAATGCCACGAGGGTTGCTCGATGGAGCGTGTATTGAGTACTGGTCCTCGTGAGCAGACCTACCGGGATGCACTTCTGGGTACAATGGATCACAGAGATAAAAGGCGAGTCTCAGGTACAGATCCGACCACAAAAGATGACATAGCAGAACACAACGCTGCGCTCCATGCACATCCAACCCCGCTTGCAATCGAAGAGTGGCCCAGTATCACTGGACAGACGCCAGCTGGTAGAGATACACGTGATACAAGCCCAAAGGCTGCTTCTTCGATCGATTCAGTCCAAGACGAGGAGGTATCAAACACCGGATCTTCCACGCGTGCGCAGCCATCGCGCCTTGGTCACTCTACACGCAAGAATAAGGCTTCTTCAAGGGAAAGACTGTCTCCTATACAAGAAGCGACAAGTGAGACGGCCCAGGGTTATCCACATGTAAAACCGCCTTCTCCTCATGCTGAGCGAGGTAGCATATCTAGCGAGGTTCAGAGTCACCTTACATGTACACCGAAGTCCTCAAAATCTACCTCCACAGGTTGGACTAGCGCCGAACCTCAGGGCACGCCACAGACCGAATCCTCGGAGATTGACAATACAGAAACCAACGACCACCAGAAGATTTCCACCGAGATCAGAACTGTTGTGATTTCCCAAACGAAGGGCAGCCATGCACATCCCTCATCATCTCTGAGCCTTGAGAGACCAGGCCAATGTGCCACAGCTGCACAAAAGTACATATCGACCCAAAAACCAGAAGGGTTTTTCTGGCAGCTCGATAGCCACGGATTCCCTTGCGCGAAGGCAGAATGTGAGAAGCGCTGTAATTTATGGGATGGCGCAACTGTCATCTGCCCCCGATGCGGACCATTCTCAGAAATTCGTTACTGTTGCAAAGAGCACCTACTGGAAGACATCAAGTACCATTGGCTGTACTGCGGACAGATGACCTTTGAGCATCCTTGCCGAGAGAATTCGATCCCCCGGGATGTGAGAGACGGACCACTTCTGGTTCCTTGTCTTCACCCTTATGATACACCCGAACGTCATCGCCAGGCCGTTTATTTCAATGCAAAGGTTCGTGAGGGGGACTATTTCATCTTCTCGGACTGGACCGATCTGGTGAAAGCCGGCTTCCCCGAGAACAACGTTGAGGTGCGGTGTTCAAGTCGTGTCGTCTATACCATTAGGTTCGAAGACGCAAGTGAGAAAGACCGGTTTCGTCGTGTTCTAGCGACATGTCTCTTCAGTACGTCGACTTCCTTGATATACCATTTATACCTACTAATGGCCCATTTCCTTGCAGTGACCATCGAAGTTACCGAACTTGTGGATTATCTATTCCGGCTAATTCGAGACAAACTCCGATCACTGGCTGCTCCCATAGAGCTTGAAGCCACGCTCAAGTATCAATTCCAACAAGAATTCTGCGTGACCATACAGCCACATATCACCGGAGAGAGACATGCCTGTGTGACCGACTGGGATGGAAGAAACCGTCGTAATTGTCAGGATGCTATCTGCCGAGCTGAATACCGTCGTTTGCTTGGATCCCTTGGGGGAAAGGGTCATTGTCAACTCATTGATCACTTGGAAGGCAGCTACTGGATTCTTCGAGCGGTGAGAACCACTCATCCTGGCGTCAGTGACGCCAAAGCGCGTATGTGTGGAGACGGTTTCAGCGACGTCGCGGATGAAGATAGAAGAGAGTTCCGCCGGGGTGCAGGATGGGATGGCGCAGGGACTGGAGACATGGAGATTGAGGGAATCAATGATGATTGACTAGTTCTTCATTTGATCCAGCGAAAGGGTTTGGACCGCACCGCCGTAGTCTAGAGGCTGGAACTCAAGACGCAGCTGCAATAGTCGACACTAGTTTTTTTGGTGATGCCTTTCATCCTTCCAGGGTCGATCTTTTATTGATCATGCATTAGAAGTTTCAAGGAACAACTAATATTCTGGAAGTCGAGGAAGTGGTCAGAAGAGAGATTTCAGGAACTGCTCGATGCAGGTCGTTGAAGCTCAAACCTTGGGACTGTCAAAGGGCCAATGCCATCACAACAACGGTAAAAGCCCCCTCAGAAAAAGAAAAGGAGAAAGGAAAAAAAAAAAAAAAACAGAAATGAAAAGAAATGAAAGTAAAAGAAAAGAGCTACTGTGGCCACCTCGGCCAGAGTTCTGTTAAATCTTTCTATGTAATCTAAAACCATAAGTCTAGCAGGGATAGCTCATGCCATTGCGGTTCTCTTTTCTACACCACCTAAAAAGCTTTTGCACTAAGCATAACTTCACTGTACAATATACTTCTTCAAGCCGCGCAGTCTCTCCTTGGCGGTCTCCAAAACATCATCATTTTTGCATACAGCAAACCGGAGATAATCCTCTGCAATATGGGCATTGGCGTCAGTGTAGAACTCGGTTGGAGGAATGGCCGCAACGCCAACCTCATGGATGAGGAACCAGCAAAGCTTGAAGTCGCGGGGACGGCTTGCGACATGAGGAGGGAAAGGGTAATCTTCCGGTAGCTTCACTGAAGACATGTTTGCGAGAACAAAGTAGCCACCCTCAGGGTCAGAGTACTAGTGACATTTGTTAGAGGTCATTCAAAACAGCTTGGGCTCGAAGATGTCATCTCGCGAGAACATACCGGAATGTTAAGCTCGTCAAATATCTCACAGAAGCGCTCCATCTTCTTCTTCATTTCGGTGCGGCTCTCATCCCAGAAGCCAGCCTTATCGGCTTGCTCAAAAGCAACAGCTGCAGCTTCCTGGAGGGGAGACACGCTACTGTAGCAGATTCGAGTGTGTGCACCAGCCACGTACTTGATCAGATGCTCAGGGCCAATGAGGTAACCAACCCGCCAGCCAGTAGCGTAGAAGGCCTTACCAGCCGAGCCCACGGTGAGAGTGCGCTCGTAGAGCTCAGGCGATAGTGTAGCGATCCTAGTAAAGGGAACATAGTAGAGACGGTCGTAGACCTCGTCAGAAAGGATGATGAGATTGTGCTTGATGCAGAGCTCGCCGATTTTCTCAAGCTCATCACGAGAGAAGACCTTTCCTACAGGGTTGTGGCTATTGTGGTGATTAGTATTTCGCTAAGGTGTGGTCACTGGGGCAAGTAATGCTCACGGCGAGTTCAAAACCTAAGGAGTCAGATGAGATGTACCGAGGAGGAGATAGGGGAAGCTCGCTTACAATCATTCTAGTCTTGGGATTAATAGTCTTCTCCAACTCTTCAAAGTCTATAGACCATTCCGAAGCTGGGGAGGTCCTTGTAGCTCCATCCTTGGGAGGGTGAAGGGGGACATATCGAATGGTACCACCGGGCATCTCGATGTTGCTGATGTATCTGTTCTTGGGTGTCAGACATAGGCAAGTTGTTGCGCCGTAGCCTACTCACTGGTCAAAGAAAGGTTCGAAGATTATAACCTCATCGCCAGGTTCAATGAATCCCATAAAAGCACTTAGCATTCCTTTGAATTGTTAGCCAGATAAATTCAAGCCGTCCCATACCATGATAGGCTATTATTACCTTCATTTGCACCTGTGGTGATCGTAACTTCGGTATCCGGGTTGAGCTTTCGGCCGAAGGATGGAGAATATGCATCCGCAATAGCTTGCTTGAGGCGAGGACGACCCTGTACCGAAATGAGCCGGTGTTCGGGTGCATCACCCTTCGATCATTATCGTACCTTGGTCGGGGAGTACTGGTTACATTCAACTTTGTCGAGAGCCTCCTTTGCGGCATCAATTGCAAACTGAGGAGGATTATAGCCACTGAGAGAGGGTATGTAATCAGCAGGTCAGGTCACTGCCTGGGTCCAAATACCACACTTACAAGAATCCCTGCCCCATATTCACAATAGGCTGAACGGGGGAAGCCGCAGCGGCCTCATTGACGATTGACCTGGAAGTCAATTAGACCGACGATCCAGCAACAGTTCTGTTCCAACGATTATTCCCATACCAAACATCCTGTCTTTGGCCAGCGACCCGTTTGGCCGGGCGAAATGGGTCAGCACGAGAGGTGGTCGCGGACATTGCTCTGGCGCGGGTATCGAGAAAGCGGGGTGACGTATGTCTCGAGAACAAGGGCTGTTGTGCTGGAGTCTTGAATCTCGCGATTGCGGTAGAGATGGAAGTCCGGTGGCCCGAAAACATAGGTGAAGAGAGGATCGAGGGTGACCAGGTGCGGGGAGAAAGTAATTTAATTTGATGATCCGTCGCAATTGCAGGACTGACTGTAGTAAGATGATAGGGTGCCTGAGGCTGCTGTTCCTAAACGGTGTAGGGCGCAAATGGCGTGCTTGGGCGTATGCATACGTAGCAAATGCCGGCATGGATGGGGTCCCTCGATTACTCATTGACACGAAACCCCACCCAAATCAATTAATGGTCGAATCGGGAAACGCGTGAGATCACGCGTCTGACCATTGTTTGAATTGACGGTTTGACGGATTATGATTGAATTGCTCTGACCCCCAACAACCCGATTCCCCATCTCCCTCGATGATCCAAGCACTATGGTGTCTTGTCCGATATGTGGGAACTCTGTATCATCTCTGAAAATCAACGACCATATTGATTCCAATTGTCAAAACTTTATTGATGAGCCAACATCGAACACTGGGGACCTGACTTCCTCGCAGAAGGCAGAGGTCCCCAGCTTTTTCCAGCCTACCTCGGCGCGGAAAGCATCCGCTCAGCCCAACTCGCACCCCGACTCCTCGCCTTCGCAGAATGGTACTCGCAAGAGACCCTCGGCGCCTGAAGCGGAAATAATAACCGATGGCAGCAAGAAGACGAGAAACGATGCGGAGCAATATGTGAAGCGGCCAAAAGTGAGCGCATTGCAGAAGGCAGCGCCGTTAGCAGAGCGCATGCGACCTCGGACTCTCGATGATGTCTGCGGTCAAGACCTCGTTGGCCCCCACGGCGTTCTTCGCGGGCTCATTGAACACGACCGGGTCCCAAGTATGATATTGTGGGGTGGTCCCGGAACTGGTAAAACAACGATCGCGAGGGTTATCGCTTCAATGGTTGGGAGCAGGTTTGTGGAAATCAACAGTACCAGCACTGGGGTTGCAGAGTGCAAGAAGATATTCTCTGACGCCAAGAGCGAGCTTAACCTTACGGGAAGAAAGACCATCATCTTCTGTGACGAAATCCACCGCTTCTCGAAATCACAACAAGATGTCTTCTTGGGGCCTGTAGAAAGTGGGCAAGTTACTCTTATCGGTGCTACAACCGAAAATCCCTCCTTTAAAGTCCAGAATGCGCTGCTCTCCAGATGTAGGACTTTCACCCTGGCAAAGCTTACTGATCAAGATGTCAAATCTATATTGGACCGAGCTTTACGGGTGGAGGGGCCAAACTACTCGCCTTCTACTCTGGTAGATGACGAGTTGATTAATTACCTGGCAAAGTTTTCGGACGGGGATGCCCGGACCTCCCTGAATCTCCTGGAGCTCGCTATGGATCTATCAAAGCGCCCGGGGATCACTAAGGAAGAGTTAAAACGGTCTCTGACTAAAACTCTTGTCTACGATCGTGCGGGTGACCAACATTATGATACTATCTCCGCCTTCCACAAGTCCCTCCGGGGCAGCGATCCGGATGCTGCCCTGTATTATCTCGCCCGCATGATCCAGTCGGGCGAAGACCCACTGTACATTGCTCGCCGTCTGATCGTAGTGGCATCGGAAGACATTGGCCTGGCAGATAACAGTATGCTCACTCTGGCTATTTCTACCCATTCGGCCGTGGAGAAAGTCGGGCTCCCAGAGGCGCGGATCAACCTCGCACATGCGACCGTGGCTATGGCGTTATCCAAAAAGAGTACCCGGTCATACAGAGGTCTCAACAACGCGTTCGCGGCATTGGCAGAACCAGGCATTGCCGGGCTACCGATTCCAATTCATCTGCGGAATGCCCCCACTCGATTGATGAAGGAACTAGGATATGGGAAGGAGTACAAGTACAACCCGAACTATTTGAATGGCGAGGTAGCACAGGAATACTTGCCTGAGAGACTTCAAGGCCGGAAATTCCTTGAGGATCTCGATCTTGGTCGTCAGGTTGACCCAGACCTCAATGGTCAGCGTTGAGAAAAAAGCCTTCATGGACTAAAGCGTTTAACTTGTCCTCCAAGCTCACGTATTATGCACGTGAGTGTGGCAGCTGAGCATTCTCAGCTGTGGGAATTGGTGTTGGGAACTGAGACCCGTTCAACCCTGATGAGCCAGATGCCAACATGGGCTATGAAACTACAAAGCCGCTCGAATCGCAGCTTCAACTGCCCAAAGGATGAGTCCCCTATGGCAGTCACCGGAAGGGCTGGAAATTCAATCAATGGTACGCCCATTGACAGTCAAGCGACTGAATGATTATGGCGAACCCGACGCTGACAGAACAACAAACTTGACCAACACTTTGCTAAAGAATATGAGCGTACTTTCGGTCCGTGATTTGACAGTGAAGATATGGTATACTGCCATTTCTCCAGGAGTTTTCGGTTTTTTTTTTTTTTTTTTTTTTTCCTTGGTCTTTTGGGACTCGCAGGGGGTAGCGAGCATGGTTCTAGTGCGGGCTAACTAATGAAGATAACCAACCTTAAGATGTAAAGTGTGGATTGTAGATACAGTCTTATACTCATATGTAAAGAAATCTACTCTGTGCAAGAAGTGAATGAGTTGGTATGAAATTCCGCTGTGACTGTAAATAAAAGAGGCACTGCTTTGATGAATGAATTTACTCCGCGTCACCTTGACTTGGTCGCGTCTCCGCAGCCCGACAACCTGACAGGCAATCAATCCTTCCAACCCATCCCCACAACAACCACACGGCTCAGAACAATTCTCCGACCCAATTTACCGTAACCAAAACCCTTTCTCTTATTTTACGGAATATCTGCCTCTTCTGACAAATTGATCACGTCCCGGTGCTTTTCACCGGCGATCACGCACCGCGGGATCTCATAAACACCAACCACGACAACAACCACCATGGCGTCGCAAGGGTTTGGCTCACGCTCATTCGCCTCCACCAGGCTACCTGACCGGTCTATGAACGCCAATCCGACTCCCTTCGCCGCGTCTACCTTCTCCCGCCAACGACTAGGAGCTCCAGGATCCGGCGACCAAGGAGCCGACGCAGTGAGATCCTCGCAACAGGCGCCACAGCCACCAGGGCATTCACAGACCCACGGCCCATCACAGGACTCGAATCCCCTGAGTCGATTAACAGAGGAACAACGGGAAGAGATCAATGAAGCTGTAGGACCCCCTTATTGCACTCCCGTTTAAAAAAAAAAAAAAAAAAAAAAAAAAAAAAAAAAAAAAAAAAAAAAAAAAAAAAAAAAAAAAAAAAAAAAAAAAAAAGGGCGGAAAGGACAGCAAGAAAGCTAACATCAACACCCTTCTTCTCAAACCAACAGTTCACCCTCTTTGATCTCGACCGCGACCAACATCTAGACTACCATGAGCTCCGCGTCGCCTTCCGCGCTCTCGGCTTTACTCTCCCCAAGCAAGAACTCATCTCCCTGCTCACCACCTACGGCGTACCCCGTCCCCAAGTCCAGCAGCAATCCTCAGCCCAACAACAACAACAGGCCAAGACCGCTCCCGCCACGAATCCCCAGCACCCGTCCAATCTGCTCATGCCCCTCTCTGCCTTCCAGGCCGTGACGGCGCTGAAGATCCTAGAGCGCGACCCCCGGGATGAGATTCTGCGAGCGTTCGAGCTCTTTGACGAGGGCGGCAAGGGGTACATCGATCTGGAGGATCTGAGACGGGTTGCGCGGGAGTTAGGCGAGACAGGACTCGAAGAGGAGGAACTCAGGGCTATGATTGAGGAGTTTGATCTGGAGGGCGTGGGTGGTGTCACCCGGGAGGCGTTTGTGAGTATATGTTGGCAGTGATTACCTTTGTGTGTCCTCCTTTCTTTCGCTTTTCCCTCTCTCTCTCTTTTTGTTTACGGTGAAAATTGGTTTGATTGTGTAATGTCCTCTGTTGCGAGATTTATCATGTTTGTTGGACTTGGCTTTGTGGCTCGATCCTGGGGATTGATTAAAAACCTTTTATGTTGTGTACAGGCAATTACTTCTTATGTCCTGAGAGTGATTGGATTGTGTGGACAGATGGTATCATTCTGTCACTTGATTCTGCATTGTCTGTTTTTCTTTTTGTTTTCTTTTTCTTGGCAGCATTTCGAATTTGTTGGATGTTTCCCTTGGGCATTGGATGGGCGCCTTATCGGTTGTGGGATTTTCCCCCTTTGGATGAATTATATACTAGTCCATTGCGTCTTGATTTACTGCGTGTTGGTATGGGACATTGTAATTGAGAAATCGGTGCTATTATAGACGTACGTCTGCAATTATGCATTTGCTCGGTCTTCTACGGGCGACCCATAAACGGGACAGTAATCAATATTTACTAGGTATCGCACTCCGAACACCCAAGGGAGCGCGCGTCTCAATTATACAAGGGCACTATTTATCAACCAGCTCGAGAACAAACATGACCAGGAAAGAACACCAAAAAGCCCAAGGCCACGAAGACCGAGAGAAGCAGGGGTCGAGAAGATAGGTATAGAGCAAACAAGACATGTCACCGAGTCTTCCATGCAAGTGCCACATATTACTATACTTGCGCCGGAGCTAAAAGAGAACTGAAAGAAAGAAAGAATACCGCCAGTATGCAATGTGCGCAGATTTGTCATGAGAATTCGTGTCAGATGAAGTGTAAAATGTATATATAGCAACAGATAATTAAGCATATCGAGGTGCTTGGTTACCATACGCTGGGGGCGGATATGGCGGCGGAGGGTCTGCAAGCCCCTGATATCCGCGCGGCGGCCCATTCGACCACTGATTCATAGGGATCGGTTGCTGCATAGGGCGAGCCCAAGGTCCATATGGACCGGCAGGCGGTGGCATGGGCTTTGCACTCGGTCGTGCCCGACGGCAACGGTTGATCAAGCACCACAGAATGGACAGAACAATCAGCCCCCCAACACCACACGCAACGCCGATGACTAGGTTCTTGTGGTCATCAATCCAGCCTTTGACACTAGAACCATCGCATTTTCCGTTCTTGCAATGGCCACCACCACTACAAGGGGTGCCGTCCAAGAAGTTCTGGTTGACCCCATAGCATTGACCAAATGTGTTAGAGGAGCAGACCACTTCACAAGACGAGCCATATGCAGAACAAGCATACGTTTCGTTGCTATGCAGCAAGCTACCCATGACGGACCGACACTGGTAATCTCGACTAGTACACTGTCCGCTGGCGCAAGTCAGGCCGGCTGAGGAATCACCACATTTCGTTCCATCTTTCTTGAAGGAGTCAGAAGGGCAAGTACTCGACGAGCCGCTGCACGTTTCTTCCTCATCGCATTCGCCACGGCTGGCTCGACAGACAGTTCCAGCAGAAGAGAATTGGCATTTCGAGCAGCAGCTATCATTGGCGTCATCGCAAACCGCGCCGCTCTTGAACTTACACGTTTTGGCATCACAGCAACTGTTTTCTCCACAGGACTCTTCCCCGCCACAATCACAGTCTTCGCCCGACTCAACAATGCCATTACCACATTGATGGCCAGTATAGGTGGTGACCCCTCTGTTGTCGGAAAGGCAACTGGACTTGACGCTGTTGCGACCCAGGGCCGAGCAAATGTTCCCGATTGTACACTTGGAAAACTCGGTGATATCTGTGCCCGTAGTGGGGTTCATAATATACTGCCCCTTTGCATCACAGGAGGATGCAGTTAAAGGACAGCATTGCGATGATGCCTCGAGATTTTGCCCACATGTCTGGGTATCACAATCATGAACCGCTCCGAACGTGTGGCCCGACTCATGCGCAAAGATCTGCCATCCACCACCGGAGGAGCGGACGACGACGTTGGTGCCACTGACTGCGTTCGCAGCATCTGATACAACATCTGCATTACACAACTGCCCAAGCCATGCCAACCCAACCTCGCTGCCTGTGGGGCAGTTGCTCATCAGGGTCCAATAAGCATTGCTATCTTTTTGCTGCCCACGCCACTTGGAAAACTTATCCAGTCGAGATGAGATATTCCCCTCGGAACATGGCATGTTCCACTCTGCTGAAGCGGGAGGAGTTTGTGGGCAATCCTTTTCGGTGATGGTTAGATTGCGTAGGCCGATGGAGATATTGAAGGACTTCTCATAGATGTTCGATGCGCTGTTGACAGTATTTATGATCCATTTTTGGGCGGCTTCTTTGTCATCAAACGAGCCGGTGAAGCCACAGTCCGTAGCGATACCGATCAACGCGACTTTCTTGGTGTCGGGGCAACCAGACGTATCACCAATGGTCGACTTCAAGCTCACACCACCACTGTTACCCGAGACACCCCCAGTGTCAGATTGCCGCTTGGTGAGTCCGAACAGTGAATTGAGAGACATAGCACCCCATTGACTCATGTCCTCCTCGAATTGGAGAATCGGGTGACTTGGGTCGGCGTTGAAGCTGAGTTTGTCGGCTTGGCACGACGAGGAAACGGGGAATGAGCGCTTCAAGTCGGTGTGCAGTTCCCGGATCATATCAGAGTCCCGATAGAAGACCATGTATTCACCTTTCCGGTCTGGGATGTCCACATCTTGCTGACGTTTATTTTGCAGGTATGTTGATTTCAACTCGACATGATGTTTATCGTCGTGGACGCTGAAAACTCCTTCAAATAGCGGTTGCGATCCGTCATTCTTCAAGTAAATCCGGGCCCATCCTACAGGATCCCACATGCCTTTCCCTCTCCCAACCAACGCACGGCCTTTGAAGACCTTGTGTTCATGTCGCTCGATGGGCTCTTCACGTTGAATGTTTCCATGGCGATCCAAATACTGCACATATGCGTCTTCGGCCAGGATATCATGGTTCGGTTCTAATTCTAGTTTTATTCGTTGATTCTTGTCACGCAGGTTGAAAGTGACATCGAAATGAGAAAGGTGATCGACTTGATGGGAGGAGGTATGAATTCTAGGATGATCTAGAGTCGATATACGCTGAATAGCATTTGGCTCCTGCGACCGAGCTGTTCAATATTTCAAGGTTAGAAACTGGTAAACGCTGAGTGGTTCGGGGAGGAAAATTTATGCAAACCGACCTTCTACATGAGCTGCAAGGAGTGAGATTGCACTGGTAGCAAACCAAAACGATTGTTTGAACAACCTCATGACCGCTGCTGGTGGCTAACGCCCAGGGTGTTAATCGATTCCGACCGACAGATGGGCAGTAAGACAATGGAGTGGGCGGAAAAGTCTAGAGGTCCCCTTGGCCGAGCAACATCAACAGCATCAGGCAACAACAATAGAAGCGATGCCGCCGTTTCAAACCAACTGACCAAGTTCGATGTAATAAACGGTAACTTGGTTGATTCTGGTCGACAGTTGCTCTCCCGCAACTCCCAGTCAACGGTATAAGCACGCAATATGCAAGTGAACGATAGGGGGATCCTTCCAGGCAGCGAGCAATCGGTCAACTAGAGACGCCACGGCGATACGCTTGGCTGGGGCGCAGCAGTCTTGGCGGATGCGCCGATGTGTTGCTGGAGTGAGCGAGATCAACAAATCGAACGAGCGTGATGAGGTAGACGGAATCGGAAATGGAGAGGGGATATCTCCAGGGTATGGAGGGAGGAATAGAGAATGAATGGGGGAGGGGAAGGAGGTTGTCGTGGAGATCAACCGGCGAAAGATGAGATGGGATTCGGAAGTCGGATGTCAACACGATGCGGGAGGAATGAAAGAAAATCGGGGTTCAGCAAACTAGTAGGCTGAGAGTGGGTTAGGAACGGTCCCTTAGGCGGATTAGTGAGCGGATCAATTGGCTGCCCACAGCCTCAGGGTTGGGATCGGCGGGGAACTGGCGCGTTACCTGTGGCTGGAACTTTTAGTGCTGACAGTATATAAGGCGATATTAATGTTGACGGGAGGGACAGAGGAAATGAAGACAGTTTGAAGACAGAGTCTTCCCCAATCGTACAGAGTCGTACCTCCAAATGCTCCAGGGCTGTCGCGGAGAGATTCCCACCAAGGGACAATATAGTAGTGGATCTGAGACGACAAACGATTTGCCAGGATCATGTGTTCAGGGTCTAAACTCTAACAGGACCAGCGCAGGGTAGCCCTTAGGATCCCTTATTGCCTAGGCATCCAGATTTCAGCCAAAAGATAGAGAAACAGAAACAGAGGGGGGGAAAGTAAAACATAAAAAAAAAAAAAAAAAAAAAAAAAAAAAAAAAAAAAAAAAAAAAAAAAAAAAAAAA
>NW_022476026.1:0-3064 GCF_009193645.1 Aspergillus pseudonomiae | reverse complement strand
AAAAAAAAAAAAAAAAAAAAAAAAAAAAAAAAAAAAAAAAAAAAAAAAAAAAAAAAAAAAAAAAAAAAAAAAAAAAAAAAAAAAAAAAAAAAAAACTAAAAATTATAGTCACAATCACGCTAATTATCCTCACTGGCTGGCCCCTGAGACAAGTGATGGTAACGACCAAAATCGACAACCATGGTACAGCTCGCTTTGCGACCCGACTCAACTGAACATCGCATACACTACTCTATCCTTCATCTACTCCAGAACTAGATCGGATTGAATCGATGTCTCATCATTAGTCTGCGGTGGAATGATACACTTCATGCGCAACAAGTGCAAAGTGTGGAATCAACGCTCCACAACGGGGACAGGCTACACACGACATGTCCTCGTCCTCATCACTTTCCTCCCAGGCATCACCTCCGGTTTGATACGCATGTCTGTCGAAGCCCACGACTGTTTGAGAACTACTGAAGATCTCGTTAGATGGCAGGCTGGGATCCCTAGCGTATTGCGTACCAGTTTCCGGTGATGGCTGTTCCGTCACCGGAACGGAGAAGTCTGGCCTGCGTCCCCTGTCCTGCTTCTGGAACATCTTCTCGATGTCTCGTCCACTACTCTGCTTACGCTCCCCAGCTGCATCCACCATGTTGGTCACGGCGACGTTCAAGAGACGGATGTTCCAACCAGCCTTTTCGGGATGAAGTTTCCGGAACATCGAGGTCACAAGGTCGTGCACCAGTTGTTCCGCCAGCGCGTCAATACCCGCATCTAGGGAAAATACATACTGGGGCAACGGTGCCGAGCGTGAAATACGGTTGAAGCTGTGAGCTTGTGCCTCGCTGGATGTAGGAGGTGGCCGAGGTCTTGTTGATAGACGGAGAGTCTTTGGACGAGCAATCCATCGCATATTGGGTGTTGTTCGAGAAAGCGAACCTTTCGATCGCGAGTCCGCCGCAGCAGGTTCTTCCTCCGTGAGGTCCGCTCGCATTCGACGTATTAAACTAGCCGTCAGAGAGACCAGCTCTCTTCTAACTTCTTCGAAGGTGCTCAGACACCCATACGAGTCTTCAATGCTAATCTGGGTCGGTAGGTCCCGAGCCTGGAGAACCTCTGAATTGTCTACACCATGCAATAGGCCCCATACCTTCGTACCAATACCTCTGGGGGACCCTGGACCGCCTAGGATTTTATCTAGAAGCATCGGGCCCATCCTCGGAAACAAACGAACGTCTCGGACCGTGGTTGTATCATCCTTCGCCGTATCAGAAACGCCCTGATTTAAACCCGACTGGGCCGGGCTTTTGAGGTAGGAAGATAATTTTTGAGAAAGTTTAGAACCAATCCCAGGAATTTTTCTTAGGTCATGAGCGTCAAGGAAGTTGAGCACATTGCTCTGAGCGCCTTGCTCCGCCGCAGCATAAGGCGGAAGAAGGGTGGTTTGGTTGTTGGGCTTATAAGTATTACCCACTAATTTGGCGAGGATTTTAGAGGTGGAAATGCCTACTGTGGCAGTGTAGCCCTTTTGTTCTTCCAGTTGCCCACGTAGGTAGGCTGCCAGATGGGAAGCAACTAGTAGTTTAATCTGGAGCGAAGGAGGATCCTTTCCCGCTGAAACAGATGGCCAGGCAGAATCCGGTGCTACGTTAGGAGCCGCAGGGTAAGTCGGGCCATGGAACCCAGTGGCATCAAATGCGAAACCGAGGGTGGGATCCTGACGGTTGAGATGAAAGAACGAGTGTTCTAGATCGTTTCGATTCAAAAGATCCACATTGTATGTAATCATGTCTGTGACATCCAGAAACAACTGTTGTTCTAGTATCAGAGATAAGGCTCCGAGATCCACAAACCGTGGGGACGTGATAGCAACCGAAGAGTAAAATACAGACGAGGAAACCAACCCACCTCATCAAATCCCAATTTTTCCACTTTGCCGCTCCAACAGAAGGCACGGAGGAAGAGGTAGAGACTCTTCGATGCATCGCGAAATTTAGTTAGATCTTCACCGAGGACGATGACCAGCTCTGGGCAAATCTGCCTGGCTTCCTTGATCAATTGCAGCTTGCGTAATCCCCTTCTGCGAGCCTCGTAGTTGCAGGTCACTACGATCTGCTTCTGTTGGACGGCCAAAGGAAGCGTCTTCAACACCGGTTGCTCAACTTCAAAAACCGAAGCATAGAAACAGTCATAGTCCTGGTATAAGAGAAGCCGATAAATGATTAGTCCCCTGTTCATTCCCTGGCTGGTGCTGGGCGGGACTAACAAAGTGGATTATGATTCGGTGATCATCACGGGGCGGTACCACAGCCATTCAGTCAACTGCGAGTGACAGCAAAAGATTTCTGTTGGTGTGAGTGAGTGGAAATAATCATCGTGCAGGATTCATGCCTGATTGATAGGCGTTCAAGGAATGTTCTCCATGTGATCCCGGAGTCTTGATTGGCTTGAAAGAAAAGGCTGGAGGGGTTCGTGGCTGGACTCTTCTTTTTAGGGTCTGTTTTCCCAAGCCAGCCCGGGAGATACATTTCTCCCGTCCCCAGACGGACTAGTCGCGTTTCAGTGCCCCACTTAGCCTCGTGTATCGACAGGGATCTTTTTATAGTACCTCAGCATACCATCCGATGACAATACCTGAATGCTATAAATACCCTTCACGGCTGTTGATTCCCACTCGATTCCAATCGTCTGGACAGAGGGTATAAGTATGTGAAGAAAAGAATCCACCATGATTCAAATCAGACAATCGAACTGGATCAGTGGGATCTTCCAAAATGGATCAGCCACGCGTCCAGACGCAGATTCGACTATGTAATCTTATTTTAAGAAATGAAGAGAGAAAAAAAAAAAAATAAAAATAAAAATAAGAAAAAAACAAAAGAAACGAAAAAAGTTAAATATGGTTCTAGTCTGTCGACAGCAGCGGATCCTTCCTTCACCTGTTGATACTGTGAATGGGTCCTGACGAGCAACGATTGCTGATGCGGCGTCAATAGTTCTATTTATTATTAGAAGAGTCGTAACGCTGTGTAGTACCGCAACATTATTCTTATACGTCGGTTTTTTTTTTTTTTTTTTT